>NC_080054.1:9490900-9515900 GCF_026212465.1 Amaranthus tricolor
GGGGTGCTACGGGGGTAATGTAACACCCCGAGATTTTCTGACGTCATTAATTAATATTTTAATAACTTTTGGGAATTTATAATTATGTTAAATTAATTTAGAAGTAGTATTAATAAACTCCTTTCATATACGAATTTAAATATTAACATATATTTGTATTAAAAATACAATCACGAGGTATTTTATAATGTGGTCCTAATAAAAGTCAAGAGGTGTTTTAAACCTAAACATTCAAGAAACGACAATGAGTATGCGAATAATTATAATTTGAGACATGAATCGAAATAATGGATTATGTCTTAAACGATTATTATACACAATCATTATTGTGCGATAAAGAGAGTTAAATATATTCGCACTTGTGTTAAGAAGAGTTTTAATTTGATGTTACTAAATCATTTGATCGTAATAAGCATTTGAAGAAAATAGTTTTGAAATTTTGACGTGTTTTAATACAAACGATTATGTTATAGGTGTTAGTGCTAAGTTTCGCATCTTAGGTCAAAGGGTGATTGAATTCCACTTATTTGCGAAGGAATAATTGTAATGCATAAAAGTGTTGTGTTATTTTGTTAGCTTTGTGTTGTTGTACTTTAATATAGTGTTAGGATTGTTAACGTAGCAGTCATATGGTTGCGACAACGGTCTTATAGTTAGAGGTAGTATTGTGATGGAAATGTTATGATGTAGGTTGGATATTGTGAAATTAGTGTTACTGTCACAACTTTATCAAACTGTATGATACATGACTGCTTTGCTATTGATATTGGAAATTGCGGTGATGTAGGTGTGTTCATCAGTTATTTTTCATCGTGCATATTTTTATGTATACATAAAATGTCATCTTTGTTGATCATTACTGTTACTATTACCTTATTAGTACCATTAGTACCGTCATTATATATGTACATGATGCATTACTTTAGTCATATATTAGCTCGTGATCTTAATTGATATACATTATATACTTTCAACATATCTAGTCGTATGGTAAATGAATAGCTGAAAAGTGTTGGTGACCTTTGACATTGCCCTTCATTATTCTAAATCATCCTCATATTGTCGTAATTAGAATTTGATATTATGATGGATAAAGGATGTTATTATTGAATAATTACGATATGTGTATTAGTATCATGGTTGTGAACGTATAATTATTAACTATAATAACTTACTAAAATGTGTTACATATATAATTTGATTATATACTTGAAACATGTATTATGTTTTGAGCTATTAATTTGAGTTGTTAATCTATTAATCAAGTCATGATGAATGATTTAAAATTTATAAAATGATTTGATCATATATGATTAATGAAAAGAGGAATTCATGTAAGTAAAAGGTTAGGATTATGTTATGATAAGTAAAGTTAGCGGTGAATCGATTTGGGAGTTGATAACCAACCAATTTTGTAAGATTCAAGTATCCTCAGGCCTAGGGTGTCTAATTGTAATATGAGTTAAGTGTTGAGCAACTTCGTGCACTTTAATTTTAGGACTTTGTTGTTTTGATATTTTACCCCCATTCATGGTTTAAATTATAATAGTTAAACCTTCCGTACATTTCAATGGTCTAACCACACTATCCTTTCATATATTTCGAGGTTAGTGAGTTACAGGGTCGTAATTAAGTTTTAAGGGAGGTAGAATGCTATAGAATTTCGCACGTTTACACGCATTTCCTCCTGCGCTTTCATGCATTTTCGCGTCTATGATAACAACCTATTACAAACTTACATGCTTTTGATTGACTGTTTGAATCAATTTGTGTGATATCTACATGCTTTTGATTGATTGTTTGAATCAATTGGTGTGATATTTACATGCTTTTGATTAGTTGTTTGAGCCAATTTAGGCGATTATAAATACTCGAAATGAGATATGTATGAATATTCTAATAGATTGAGTATCCTTTTGTTAATAGTGTCAATAAAGTTATGATCCTTGAGTTAATTCTGGAGGTTAAAATAGTTAAATCACCTTCTTAAGTTATTAGAAATACAATTTTTCATGAATTGTACACTTGTTACTCTAGTTTCGGGGACGAAACTCCTTTTAAGGGATATAGTCTGTAACACCCCGAGATTTTCTGACATCATTAATTAATATTTTAATAACTTTTGGGGATTTTATAATTATGTTAAATCATTTTTAAAGTAGTTTTAATAAACTCCTTTCATATACAAATTTAAATATTAACAATATTTATATTAAAAATACAATCACGATTTCTAAATAAAGAGGTTCGAATCAAAATAATAGTTTTATTGAAATGTGTGAGCACACGAAGGTGAGCTTCTTAGTTGGGCCTCGCAAGAAGATGAACTTAGGTAAACAAATAAATAAATAAGTGTATAAATTAAATAAATAGGATGAGTTAGGCTTTTAAGGGGGTATTACTCCCTCCCTTACTCAATTCACACGCCGTCACTCCCCCTTTTTTCTCTTCTCTCTTTCTCTTCTCGCTTTCCCCTTGCTGTGCCACCAGTAGTTGGCCTCAATCAGTCGCTCACGACCAGCCTCAGTTCACCACTGTCAGGCCGCCTGCCTTTTTCCCTCCACCATGAGAAGCCACCAAGCAAGGCAGGCCCTCTTCCTCCCCACGAACAATGACGAGTAGCAGTGGTCTGTGTCGCCTGTTCCCAGCTGCGAGCAAGGCTATGTGTTGCTCTCATAGCAGCCGGCGGCCCCTAGTGCCACCAATTCCCTACCTTGGTCCTCCACCACCACAACAACCACCTACAATCTTACCCTTTTGTAGTTCCTCCATTGTAAGCCATCTCTTTTATTCTCTAATTAATTTTCTAGTTTTAATTGGAGTTTTATTAAGTGTATTGAGTTTGATGTTGGTTTTGTGTTAATTTCATTGAATCTTTTTGTGGGTAAGAATTTGATTGGTGAATTAAACATGTTTATGACTTAGGGTTTGAAGTGTGATTTGAAATTATGGGTTGTGTGTTGATTTTGTATTAGTTTCTTTGAATCTTAGTATGGGTAGTAATTAAATAAATTATCTTTGAACACGTAACGATTAAGGCTTGGATTTAGAGATGAAATTACTAATAATGTGTTTTATACTATATTTTGGTGATGATTGATTAAATAACATTAAAAGTTGTTTTAAGATTTGGTCGATTGGTTATTATTGTGAATAATTAGTAATGGTGATGATGTTAGTTGACTATGAAAGTGATTTTGATTGATTAAATTGAGAATAATAGCTACTAATTTTTGTGGTTTGATTGTTGTCAATTACAAATACCCTTATTAGGTTGTTATTGAAGTTATAGATAAATGATATTAGTAAGCCAAGAGCATAATGTCAACTTATCCTCGATGGTTGTGAAAGTTAATTGTCGTGTTGTTTTGACTATAGTTCTTAATAGCTTTGGAGAATGTAACAAATGATATCCTGATACAATAACTCTAAGCCGAAAGGCCACATGAGCTTTTTGGCATAATATGTCGACTTTATAAGTTCATTTCCCTTAGGAAGCATCTCACCTAACGCTTCTAATAACATTTTGAAACTAGCGTCACTCCAATTGAACTTTGACTTAATGTTGAAAATTGTCAACACTGCTGTTAGTTTGGTGAACTTTGTACATCTAGGGTACAAAGGCTTTTGAGAAGCCTCTGTCAACAAGTCAAAAACACAAGGACGTTTTCCTAACTCATCCTCGATTCCCTCCATCATCTCATCAACACGATCCACATCCTCATCGACATTCTCTTCATCTGTCTCATACCCATCAACATGATCTACTACATCCTCATTGACATCAGCCACATTATTGACGTTCTCAACAACACTTTTCTCTTTGTAAATTCCCTCCTCACCATGTCAAACCCAAACATGATATTGAGGCCTAAACCCACGTCGAAGTATGTGCTCCCTAAGGATATCAACACTATCTACCTTTGATACATTGCCACAAGTGACACATGGGCAATAAAAACCAACTTCCCCCATCCTAACTTGATGTTCAACCGCAATACTACAAAATTATAATACGTCATCAATAAATTCTAACGATTCAATGCTTCCATACATCCAAGAACGATCTTTTGTCATCCTAATTAGTGTGATCAATTAATTCAAAACAAAATTAATACACAACTTTTAACATATACAATTAACCCAAATTAACCCTATTTAACCTTATATAACCAAAAACATATGTTAATGACAAAACATATATAACCAAAAAAAAAAAAGCCATTTTCATTAGTCAAATACACATAAATAAAAATAATAAGAATCCATGTTTGACATGATGCAGGTTTCTTACACATTCAAAACTATGTAATAACTTGTGCAAGCAAGCAAATGGTGTGTGTATGACTATTCAGCAAAGTACAACAGCAGCTCAATGTGCAACAATCAATCCAGCAGCAGAGACAAAAGAACAAACAAGAACAAGCTTTCTGCCAGCTGACCTTGCACGACATTTGGAGAGCTGGTTTGTACACCAAGGACCAGAAAAACCCAAGGGATGGCATCTTTGTACATGGAACAAGAAGTCAAGGTCAAAGGGGAGCCCTAATAATCCATAGATTACCCACAGGACCAGCACCAAGGTCCCCTTGTCAGCTGATATCATACTAAAATAAATCAGAATTCTATTTTCTGATTTTTGTTCTTCAAACGTGCACATGATAGTCACGTGTTAATTTTTAGCCGTTATTCTTGTTTGGTTGTGTAAACATGTGTATTAACTAATTTTAGAAGGTCTCATAGCTCTATAAATAGGAGGCCTAATCCTTTGTAAGGAAGATTTTGGATTTTTCAGAATAAAACAACATAACTGATAATATACAACTATATACATAAGTAAATTATTCCCATTCAATCTACCCTAAAACTCCTAATTCATTAAAATTATTCACATTCAAATATTCATGTACATACTTAAATAAAGATTGAAAAATTTATACCTTGAAGAAGAAGAAGACTTAGCCCTAATTTCGTGGGTTTCGTGGGTTTTTGAAGGAAAAGCAACAATGGTGGGTTGAAATGTAATAGATGAAAACAAGGAAAATCAACAATACATTGAAATTTCGTGGGTCTTTGAAGATGAAGAAGGAAAAGCAACAATGGTGGGTTTTTGAAGGAAACGAAGAACAGTAGTATGCAAGAAGGAACAATGGTGGGTCTTCGAAGAACAATGCTCGCGGGATTTTGAAGATGAAAGTTGAATTTTACGTGGGTTTTCAAGAACACAGTAGTATGTAAGTTTAGGAAGAAGAACAATACGAACAATAATAATACGCAAGAAGTGTAAAAAATTTTGAGGCTTTGCCCTATATTATTAATGCTGCTGGCGGGATTTTGAAAGAAAAAAAACAAGTCATATGCTGCAGTTTAACAAGGAACCGCAGCCTTTAATTCCTTTACCAAGCGTATATGCTGCGGGCAAAGACAAAAATGCAGCATTTGATGACGTTATATGCTGCGGGCAAAGGCAAAACCGCAGCATTTGATGATCCATAAGATTATCTGCTGCGAGCGACCAAAAAAACCGCAGCATTTATTGACTATTTTTTTTCTAATTCTTTTTCCTATTTATTGCTTTGTATATTAAAAGCCGCAACAAATGATTAGCAGCAGATACGTTTTTTTCCACTAGTGAATGGATACATGGGATTAGAACACGTATCTTAGCTTAACAGTTAACACTACATATAAGATTTAACATTTAGGATAAAAAAATTGCATAAATTTCATATTTTATCAACAAAAAATTCATAGATAGGATTTGGTATTACAAATTTTTAATTCATCTAATACTTGATATATTCATTGTTATCAGTTGATTGTGATACGATTACTCCAGTTTCTTCAAATGAGTTGTATATTATATTGTTACTCTAAATTGTGTATTTTCTTGATCGTGCAAGTATTATTGGTGCATTGGATGTGAACACACATTTTGAAGAGCAAATAATGTTTCTTTTAGACACTATAAATTTTTGAATAACATATAGTATAAGTATGCATAATCATTTATTATGCGTACAGTACAAAAGAAAGATAATAATTTACCTACCATTTGTAATGTTACTCCAATGTGTTTGGCAAGAACGTGGCGACGTATCACAGAAATTTGATAATGTTGAAGTTTTTTTGAGTTTTGACTATTGAAGCTGTTAATTTCAAGATAATTATTAACCATAGACATCGTTAATATATATATATATATATATATATATATATATATATATATATATATATATATATATATATATATATATATATTATAAACTTAAAAATTACCATTTGTAATATCTTTGAATGGTTGTCTTAGGGGTATAAGTGATCTTTCACATTTCTGATTTTGGCCTACAAAAAATAAGGAAATAACACGTGAACATATGGCGCATATAGCATAAAATACTCAAATATTGAACCTAAAAAGATAGAATAAAAATTAACAATATAGAATTATTACCCATAGAGAAATTACTAACTTATCTATGGAGATATAATTTTTTGCCTATGTCAGTATAGGTACATTCGCATAATAACTTTGTGCCTGAAAATGTTTCTTTTTTACTGCAAAGTTTATAGCATCCTCAATATATATTGTTAGCAAATTCATACATATAAAACATAATTTTACATTTGATTAATGAATTAATTGGAATTTAAATTCATAAATTACCTGGAGAATATTTATTAATTATTTTTCTATTTTTTTTCGTAGAATATTAATTTCCTCTTTAATCTTGTAATTTTAGCAAGATAATTTTCTTTATTCATTGATGTTCCCTACATAAAATTAATTGAATAATAGTAAATATTTAAAAATTAAACAACATAAAAACAAATCTTTAATATGAAATAGATACTTATCAATTAAAAAAATATTTTTATTGAATACCCCAGCATTATTAATAAATTGTCACTTTTCAATAAATTTTTTAAAAATAGTCGAATTACTTAGTGAATAGCTCTTTTATTCTAAATACCAACACAACAAAATATACTACTACAATGGGAGTTATAATGTACAAGTAAAACTAAGGGGCCGTTTGGTTGGGGTTAATGATCAAAGGGAAAGGGAATGGAAATACCCCATTCCCTTTGTTGTTGTTTGTTTGCCCCTTTGTGTAGGAACTATCTTCGTATAAATCGATACACATTTGGTGTACTTTTAGAGATGGTTAGAGATATTGGTGGATTAAATGAAACAAGAAACACATGTTTGGAAGAGATGGTTGCGGGTTTCTTATACACATTAGCTCACCATAAGAAAAATAGAATGATGGGTGCACATTTTTATAGAAGTGGTGAAACTATTAGTAGACAATTTCATGCTTGTTTGTTAGCAATCTTAAAGTTACATGCTATTCTTCTTAAGAAACCAACACCAATACAAGAGGATTGCAACGATGAAAGATGGAAATATTTCAAGGTAAATAAAAACCAACACTTTAATTTGAGATAAAATAGAGAGACTATTACATAATTTAAAGTGATATTGTTTATTTTGTAGAACTCATTAGGTGCCCTTGATGGTACAATGATTATAGTGAATGTTCCTTGTGATGATCGATCCAAATATCGGACTAGAAAAGGTACCCTTGCTATGAATGTATTAGGAGTATGTTCACCCGAGATGGAATTTATATATGTCTTACCTGGTTGGGAGGGGTCGGCACACGATGGTCGGATTCTTCGAGATGCTATTTCTAGGCCTAATGGGTTAAAAGTTCCAAAAGGTAATTTGATTGACGTAATAGATTTTATTTGAGATTAACTTAGTAAGAGAGTAATATTTTTTAAAAAATTTGTCAAGGTTGTTATTATCTATATGATGGAGGATATACTAATGGAGAAGGATTCCTTGCACCATATAGAGGGCATCTTTATCATCTTAGAGAATGGAATAATGGCCCTCGACAACCTCAAACGCCGAAGAATATTTCAACTTAAGGCATGCAAAAGCTAGAAATGTGATTGAGAGATGCTTTGGATTACTCAAGGGAAGATGGGGGATTCTTAGAAGTCCTTCTTGGTTTAGTTTACAAACACATGGTCGAATTGTACTTGCTTGTGCTTTATTACATAATTTGGTAAAGAGATACATGCTTGCAAAATTTGATGATGAGGACTTGTTTGAGGAAAATGATAGTGATGATAATGATGGTGATGATAATGAGGAAGATGATGTGGAGTACAAGTGTTAGAGGAACTACACTCTTTCAATTTAGAAGGTGTAACTCCTAACCAAGTTTTTGAAGTGGCTAACATTTTAACCGCACAACCAAACAAGCTCCTGATATTTTCAAAGTATCCCGACGCTTTGAAAAGTGCTTATGTTAAGAGTCTTCTTGGAGGAAATAGTAATGCTTAGATCTAATGTTGTGGTTGCATGAATGATTTTGAAAGGACTAGAACACTTTTGGTATGTATTTTGATCTACAAACAAGTGATTAATTGTAATCAATCGAGCTAGGTTGTTATTATTTAGAGTTATGTTTTTTTCAAAAATAAGTTTTTCAAGTTTATCATATAACAACTAGTTATTTTTGGAAAAAATATAAAAGAATTTAAAAACTCATAATTTGATTCCTTAACTTGAACCAAACAGTCACAAAGGGAATCAATGAGCAGTTCATTCCATTTCCTGAACACAACCAAACGACTAGGCTAAATTAGGGGAATCCATTCCTTTCTCCTTCATTCCCTTTCCTCATTCCATTCCGAATCCCTTGTGCGAACCAAACGCCCCCTAAATGTTATAGCCCAACATTTATACATGCATGAATGATGCATCTTTTGTCAAAATCTAATGATACTTCCTCCGTTCCGTTTTAGTCGCTACATTTGCATGGGCACGGGAATTAAGAAAAGTGATTGACCCACACTGTAGCTGATTGTTTACTTTATAGAGTATAGTATTTTATTATTGTTAATTGAAAAAGAAAAAGGAAAAATAGGTTGTTAGGTTACTTTATAGAGTATAGTATAGTATTTTATCATAAAGTATAGAGTATAGAGTAGGATAAAAATAGAGGTAGATAGAACTTTAAATGATTGTTTTATTACTAAAAACGGAAATGTAGCTGATTGTAGCAAGTAATATGAAATTGCCAAAAGTAGAAAACGTAGCGGGTATTATGGAACGGAAGAAGTATAATATAAAATTGTGCTATCAAATACTTCTTTATCATAATTATGAATAGTGAATTAAATTAAATGACTTTTTTAATAAATAGAAATTGAGCAAATTTAAAAGGTCTAAAATTACGACAAATCAAACGGATATAATAGTAATATTTTGCACTTTTTTACAAAAGTTGTATGTAAAATATATTAATGTCATTTTTAGTAATTTTATCTCATTTGATTTTGTGACATAGTAACAGTTCACTTATAAAATTTTATTCTTATTAAGTTAAAAAGTACTTAAGTGAGATGTTTTTTAATTCGTCTTAACGCAAACATTATTCAAATCTAATTTTTTATGATTTTTAGTTTTACATAATTGGATATTAAGGTTTCAACAATAGCCATGACAAATGTACGAAAACCAAATTAGCCAAAGTCCCTAAAAAAAGGATTATATCAATTGAATAATAAAATTATAATGAATTTAATAGGACGAAAATAGGATGTACCTATATTAAAAAATTCAGTTAGTCTTAATTGTTTGGTACTATTGATTATTCAGTCTTAATTTTTTTTTTAATATATTAGTTAGAACGTGATAAAGTGAAATTTTATTTTATTTTTGTTATGTACATTTTAATTAATATATTAAATTTTTATTATTTTACTCAAACACAATTATAAATATTTTTTAAATAAGTCAAAAACCTTTATCGATCAATGCATTTATTTGAAATTGCAAATCTTAATGTCATGACCAAAGCTACACGTTAGCTTGGCATTGGAAATAATTAAAACTTTTTCATTATCTTGTCAATTCTTATAATGAAAATTGTGCTATCAAATACTTGTTTTATCATAATTATGAATAGTGAATAAAATTAAATGTCTTTCTAATAAATAGAAATTGAGCAAATTTAAAATGATAGAAAATTACGACAAATTAAATGGATATAAGAGTTGTATTTTGTACGTTTTTACAAAATATGTATGTAATATATATTAGTCATTTTAGTAAATTTGTCTCATTTAGTTTTGTGACACATTAACAGTTCACATATAAAATTTTGTTCGTAATAAGTAAGTTAAAACGTAGTTAAGTGAAATATTTTTTAATTTGTCTCAACGCGATGATTATTCAAATCTTATTTGTTATAATTTTTAGTTTTACATAATTGGATATTATGGTTTCAACAATAACCATGATAAATGTACGAAAATCAAATTAGACAAAGTCCCTAAAAAAGAAGGATTATATTAATTTAATAATAAAAATATAACGAATTTAGTAGGACAAAAAATAGGATGAACCGATATTAAAGAATTCAGTTAGTCTTAATTGTTTGGTTCTATTGATTAATTAGTCTTAATTTTTTTTAATTTATAAGTCAAAACATAATAAAATAAGATATTGTTTAATTTATCAAATATAAATATTTTTAAATAAGTCAAAAACCTTTTATCAATCAATGCATTTATTTACCATTGCAAATCTCAATGTCATAACCAAAGCTACACCTACACGTTAGCTTGGCATTGGAAATAATCAAAACTTTTTTATTATCTTGTCAATTCAATCTATCATATAGAAATATATATGGAAGAAAATTGTGCAATCAGATACTTCTTTATCATAATCATGAATAGTGAATAAAATTAAATATATCTTTTTAATAAATAGAAATTAAGCAAATTTAAAAGAACGAAAATTACTACATTACCCTATCGAAATTTTTAATATTATTTTATATTTTTTTATTAACAATAATGCGAATGAAAATATTAGAATGTCAATGTGCTGCAAACAGAATGTCAATGAATCGTCAAAAGAATAGCTCGACCGGAACAGAGGCTCGCTCGGTCGAGTGGTCTGGTCGAGCGAGCTATAGCAGGCTACTGGATATATTCTGTTTGTTCGCTCGACCCACCCAAGAGCTCGCTCGATCGAGCGAGTTGGTCGAGTGACCTTCAGTATTCCTTTTTCTCAGTTTCTGCTCGACTAACATAGCAAAGCATCATCAAGAAACCTTTTGCACTTCTTCATTATACACCATCAAGATCAATAACTCCCTTGATTACTTTACCAAATAAATCACACTTAAACACTACAAACATTAAGTTACCAACTTAAACACCCACATTAACGCACTCATAGGATTTCATCCCAAGAGACACACATAAATGCACACATCAATTTGTGCACTCAAGTTACACCTTTCACAACAAGAACGCTTATTTAAAACTAACAAAAAAAATCAGAAAAAGGAACAAAAATGAGGAGAAAATTAAAATCAACTAAATGGCGAGAGGTATCAAAAGTACCTAATTCAAACAGCGAATTAAAGAATTAAGTTTAGAAAGGGCGGCATAATAGAGCACAAAATCAAAGAATGACGTACAAAAAATTTCACCAGAGATCCAAAAGTGAAATTTAAAATATAAAAATAGATACAAAAAAAGGCTCCCTATCAGAAATATGTTAGGAAATATAATATTTTTAGGGTATCATATCTTTGTATTTTAGAATACTAAATCATGTAATTATTTTTGTTTTATTTGTAATTATTTTTGTTTTATTTAGTTCCTAATTTAGCTGCTCAAATCTTGTATATATGAGGAAGTCTGTCATTTATGACAATGAATAAAAAACCAACCATTAAAACCATGACCTTTGTCTTAATTCTATCTTTTATCATGGTATCAGAGTGATAAGGCCGTTTTCGGGGACCGGCGACCTTTTCCGGCAAACATCATTTACCAATTTTTAAACCTAACCTGCAATGGAAGACACAAACCAAGAAACCAGTACCAACCAAAACACAAACACCAGCCAGCAACTAGTCACTGTTGCTCAAATGAAACAATTTTTTCAAATGTTCCAAATTCAATAAAATCAATCAGTTGAATGAATCGACTTCACTAGACCTTAAAATTGCTGAGAAACTTACCTATCATAATTACAACAAATGGTGTAAATTAATGTATATTGCTATCGAAGGTAGGGGATGACTCATACACATCACTGCCGCCCCTCTTGAACCCTCTGACCCAATATATTCTCAATAGAAGCAACGAGATTCAATTGTTCTTTCATGGATCATAGCAAATATTAAATCCAAACTTGTTAATTAATTTCTAGATTATACAACCGCATGGGATTTATGGAGAGGAATAGAGACACTGCTAAATAGTGGGCGTGATGAATACAAATTTTTGATCTCAGTACCAAGGCTACACCCAAACAAAACAGTGACTCAATTAAAGAGTATTTCGGCAACCTTACCACAATTTGGAAGGAGATCGATTGCCGTATGCCAAACCCAATGAAATGTCCCGAAGACATCACTATTTTTAACATTTTTATTCAAAGGCAACACCTTTACTAGTTCTTGGTCGGAATACAAGATTCTTTTAACAAAGAAAAAAGAGATCTTCATAATTTGGAACCCCCTGCCGACATTAGAAGTGGCCTACGCCACCATACGCCGGGAAATTGCATGGTGAGGCATAATGACTGTCGTCAGATCATCGGGAATTTTTCCCTCGGAGATTGGTCAAGAGTTAGTCATGAAACACCGGTCGGAAACCTCATTCCGGCGAGACAATGACAAAGACAAGACTCACCTCAAATGTAGCCACTGTGGAGGATCGAGACATATTAAAGAAGGATGCTTCAAGATCGTCGGGTATCCAGAGTGGTGGAATGAATTCCGCGCCGCCACCAAGGCTCCATCGAGTAGAACCGGCGACAAGGCACACTTAGCTACCAGCACATCCACCAATGGACCACAAAATCAAGAGGAAGGTTTGTCTTTCGAACCCAATGACCGACGAAAAAGGGCCCTTTTTCCTGTAAGAAAAATAGCACAGATTGGGGATGGTGAGAGAGAAAAAAGGGGAGGTGCAAAGAGTGTTTTGTAACATGCTTATATTAGGGAAGGGAGAGTTAATAAAATTCCTGTGCAAATGATGACCCATAACCCCTTCCCTTCTTTTGTCCCATCAAATAAAAGGCTAGCTTTATTGTGTCAACTGTCTCCTTTAAAATGGATTTTTGATTGTGGGGCTACGGACACGATGACCAATAATCCTGCAGATCTTATTAAAATAACCCCGACACCTTGTTCTAAAATTCAGATTGCTAATGGGGAATATGTTGATATTACTAAAGCTGGAACTGTTGAGATTTCTTCGTTTATTCATTTACGCAATTGCCTCTTAATTCGTAGTTTGATCCATAAATTGTTGTTTGTGAGTCAATTGACTAAGGAGCTGGATTGTACTGTTCTTATTAAATCTGATGGTTGTATTGTGTAGGATGCTCGAACCGGGACGATCATTGGGCGTGTTATTGAGAGAGGAGGTTTATACTATGTTGATGAGACGACTCAAAATGGTCAAGCTATGCTTACTCCCCGGTCTCCTGATCATCAACTAAGGATGTGGCATCGTCGTTTGGGTCACCCCTCATTAGCTTATTTAAAGCATTTGTTTCCTTCTCTTAAAAATATTTTTTATCTCTTGATTGTGAAACTTGTGTCCTCGCAAAAAGTCACAAACATTCATATTTTCCTACTAGTCATCATTCTGCTCGTCCTTTTTCATTAATACATTCTGATGTGTGGAGGCCTGCTCTTGGATTTCTTCACCATAAATTCTCTTATTATGTTTTATTTGTGGACGATTGTACTCGTATGTGTTGGATTTATTTCTTACAACATAAATCTGAAGCGTTTTCTGTTTTCGTCACTTTTTATAAAATGCTTTAAACACAATTTCATGCTCAACCACAAATCTTACAATCTGATAATGGGGGGAATACATCAATAATGATATGAGACAATTTTTTTCTGATCATGGCATGCTACACCAAACAACTTGTCCCGACACACCACAACAAAAGGGGGTTACTGAGAGGAAAAATCTCACTCTTCTTGCTATTACTCGAGCTCTCATTATTGAGTCTTGGGTTCCTATCTCTTGTTGGCCTGAAGCTATTGCCACTGCTGCATATCTCACAAATCGTCTCCCATCCAAAACCCTTTATTACAAAACAACCCTTGATACATTGAGTCCCTTTGTCTCCATCTCCTCGTGTTTTTGGGTGTGTAGTGTATGTTCATCTTCCATAAAGGGTTCCCACCAAATTTGAATCTAGGGCTGTTAAATGTGTTTTCCTTGGTTACGGGGTTAACCAAAAGGGGTATCGCTGCTTTGATCCTGTTTATAATCGGCTTTACACTTCTATGGATTGTGATTTCTTTGAACAATATGAATTGCCACCCAGATGTACAAGGGGAATTCCATCGAAATGGTATGATCCAGAATATGAGGCTCAAAGGTCTAGATATCCGATTTCTAGGGACAGTGATAAAAACCTTTCACAAACAGCAATGGCATACAATGTTGTAACAAGAGGTATACATGAAAGCTCCCCCGGGTTTCTCAGATAGTTTTTCCGCAGGAGAAGGTTGTAGGTTAAACAAAGCTTTGTACGAGCTAAAACAATCTTTGAGAGCGTGGTTTGGAAGGTTTACTACAGCTATGACAAAATTTGGGTATAAGCAGAGTAACTCAGATCAAACACTGTTCCTCAAAAGGAAGAATAAGCTTATCACATGTCTGATTATTTATGTAGACGACATGATCATTACAGGGAATGATAAAGAAGAAATACATATGCTCAAAAAACAGTTATTTCTTGAATTTGAGATGAAAGACTTGGGGCGATTGAAGTATTCCTCGACATCGAAGTATTGAGATCTCAGAAAGGTATCTTCATTGGTCAAATGAAAAACATCCTTGACCTTCTGACACACCTGCAGAAACAGGCATGTTGGATTGTAAACCTGCTGACACACCCATCATCACTCATCAAAGGAGAAAAATTAGCAGATAGGGAACAGTATCAGAGAATGGTGGGAAAACTCATATATCTATCCCATACAAGATCAAATATTGCATATTGCATTAGGAGTTGTGAGTAGATTTATGTATCAACCACAGATACATCATATGACAGCAATTATGAGGATATTAAGGTATCTCAAAGGAACCAGTGATAGAGGAATCTTGTTTCAGAAGCATGGCCACTTAGATCTTCTAGCATATACAAATGCAGATTGCGCAGGTGATCGAGATGACAGGAAATCTACCTCTGGATATTTTACACTGGTTGAAGGAAATCTTGTAACATGGAAAAGCAAAAAACAAAAAGTCGTGGCTCTATCTAGTGCTGAAGCAGAGTTTCGAGGCATTGCTAAAGGCATAACCAAAATCATGTGGTTGAAGAAACTTCTAGATGAACTTAACTTTCCACAAAGAAAAGCATGTAGATTGTTTTGTGATAGTAAAGCAGCCATCAGCATATCAGGAAATCCGGTGCAACACGATCGCACAAAACATGTTGAAATTGATAGACACTTCATAAAGGAGAAGCTTGAAAGGAAGATTATTAGTTTTCCTTTTGTTAGATCAAAAGATCAGTTAGCAGATATTCTCACAAAAACAGTTTCATCAGAAGCATTTGAGCAGACTTTTTGCAAGTTAGGTATCGGTGGCCCGAAGACCTAACTTGAGGGGGAGTGTTGGGAAATATATATATTTAGGGTATCATATCTTTGTATTTTAGGATACTAAATCATGTAAGTTTTTTTGTTTTATTTGTAATTATTTTTGTTTTATTTAGTTCCTAGTTTAGCTGCTCAAATCTTGTATATATGAGGAAGTCTGTCATTTATGACAATGAATAAAAAACCAACCATTAAAACCCTAACCTTTGTCTTAATTCTGTCTTTTATTAAAATAAGAAGTCAATTACCACATCACCTGGATTAATAAGCAAAATATCTGCAATCATCAAAACAGTAAACTCTAAATTAAATAAAACAAAGAAAAAATTAACAAACTAAAACACAAAAAACTATAAATTGGACTTACTTACACCACCAATCATCCTTCTACACTAATAAATAGGAAGATGAGTGATAGCGAAGTCAAAATGATCACAAACCGAAAAAATTGCGCCCAATCCAATATAAAGAACAAAACGACGTCAATTTTTGCACACTTATTGAAGCAAACAGTATTAAAAATCGAAACAATAGAAAAATCAACACATTCCCGAATTATCAAAACAACTAATTGAAGCAAATCAACCATAAAATCAAAACAATAATAAAAAAAACTCCCATATTAATCCATATCGTCAACAAATTATGAAAGCAAATCAACAAAAGATAAATCCTAATCAACAAATTATCGTGTTGGTGGGTTGTTGTGGCTACTATTGGGTCTGTGGGTGGTTGAGGTTTGGTGCTGATATACTGTCGATGAGCCTGTGTTGCTGTGCTGCTTGGGGTGGAGGTGTCTGTTGGACTAGCATGCTGTGGTTGTTTGGGTTTTGGTGTAGATGTGGGGGTTGGCTGTGGGGCCGTGGGTGGTGCTAATGCTGGCTCATGGTTGTTATCTTGCTGCTGGTGCAGGTGGCAGGATTGGTGTACAGGCCTGTTGGGGGATGTCTACAGATCTAGATGGCTGTCTGCTGCTGCTGTGCTGGCTTTCTGAAGTCTACCAGCTGCCGTTTGCTGCTGGCTTTAGTGCTCCTGCCTGGGTTGGTTTGTGGGGGTGGACGGTCTTCTTGGCGGTGCTATGGTTGGGCTTCTCTGCTGAGGCTGTGTGGTTTTTGTTGTGCTTTGTTCTTGGCGGTGCAATGGATACTTGATTATTGATGCTTGCAAATAAAAGACAAATTTAGATGGAAATATAGGCAAACGTTCTATAGGCCTTGGCTATTCTAAATTTCAAAATACTCCCCATATTTCAAGGTCCGTTTGGTTCAGTGAGCAGGATTGGAATGGTATGGAACCCCATACCAGGATGGTATGGATTCAGAACCCCATACCAGACTAAAACTGTTTGGTTCAATCCTGTAATAGATATTCAATCCATTCACACTGTTTGGTTCAATTATGGAATGAATTCTCTGTCCAGTTTATATATATATATAGATACATACATACATTTATTAAACACACAAATACATACACACATATTATATTGCAAATAGATAATTACCACTAATTAAAAAGTACTAATTCAATACATTTTCACTCAAAATGGTGTCAATACATCTCCACACAAAAAGATTCCAATATATGTTTTTGACAACCAAACACAAAGTCTAGATAATTTATAAGTTAAGTATTTTCATTACATCACTTGTCCAAGTTAGGATGAATGAGGTTGATTATAAACTCTTTCTTCCACTCATCATCCGGGCATTGGTAAAAGAGTGAGAGTTCACTTGGATTGGAGGCCAACCTCTTGGAAGCTTCCATTACTTCAAATCTTGTCAATCCTTCTATGCGAAGCAATTCACTAACCAAATTTTTTTTTTTGATTTTCCTCAACTTCTTCACGAGCCATGATAGCTTGCTCATGTAGTTGTGTAGTAGAGAAGGCACTTGCAATGGTAGACATGTGCTTGTTCATCTCATTCATATGATTTGAAAAGCTAGAAGACATATTGTTAAAAGAAGAAGTTAAGTCCACAACCTCCGGCTTCTTCCTTTTCCTTCCTTGTTCATTTGGAGCCTTTTCTTTTTTGGCTTCTTTGAAGAAGGTTCACTTGGAGTTGATTGTTTTGATTGGTTGACGGACTCATTATCATCAAATTCATCATCTTCATCACTACCACCCTTATCTAGTTCAATGGTCTCTTTCTCTTGATTGTCAACCGCTTCGACAAAAGTCTCAGATTGCACTCCAGTAGCTCGATCGGCACCAAAGATAACTGACAGTTGATCATAAAATGGAAAAGGAACATTCCATAATCCTTGAGCATTTCTGTGTTGCTGAAATTAAACAAGAATTGAATAAAAAAAAAGATACGTCACTTAATTACACAGCATAACATATGATCTAAAGAAGTTAAGGATTCAATACAAGGCAGGAATTTCACAACCCCAATCGAACAATAAAGCACCCAACCAATTCCCAAAATAATTTTCAAATTTAAGCCATACCACAATACAAAATCAGTAAATGGAAAACCTCAATGGAGGGCTAAGAAAAATACCTAAAATTGTCAATTTCAGAAGCATGAATAGAAAATTCACCCAATTCCTGATCTGGACTTCAACTGAAACTGCTGAAGGATTCCAATTTTATGAACCCACCACACAAACACCTGCAGAATTGAAAAATACTTAGAAATTTAAATTTTTCGAAGCAGAAACAAGAAAAACACCCAATTCTTGATCTGGATTTTAGTTGAAACTGCTGAAATCTTCCAACTCTTGAAAACCCACCACAAAAAACACCTGCAGAGAAGAGAGCCGCCGCCGGGGAGAAAGCGGTAAGAAAGAAAAGGGCAGTGACTGGACGGATTCCGTTGAGCCCAAAAGAGAGAAGGTTGGCAGCGAAAATAAGACCGGTAAAGAGATTGGGAGACCCTGGCCGGTGGAATATGGCGGTGGTGGCAGTAGATGGGTGCGAGACACGGCTGAGACCGGTGAGGGGGCAAAATTTCTGAGATTGGAGGCGGGAGGTTGAAGGAGATAGAGGGAAATAAGAAGGAGGATAGTAAATTAGGGTTTGAATATGGGATGGAATGGAGTTTGAAACTTGGGGGGGTAGGAGGGTATGGGATTCTAGAGGATTGGAATAGGATGAGAATCCAGAGGGTATGACATCCCAATGTAAAAAGGCCTAACCAAACATTGGAATGGTTGTGATACCATTCCATACCATTAAAAAAGAGCCAACCAAACATGCCCTCAGTGATCCCCCAACAGAAGTCCAGACCAGAGACTTTTCACCCAATTTTCTTGCTTTCATCCTTTATTGATTCACTAAAATCATTGACTTTCAATCAATCAACTAAGGGCCTGTTTGGTATAAAAATTTTGGGCCCATGTAAGGAAATCATTTAAGCCAATCTGTTACCCAATGTTTGGTATAGAATTATTGTAACCCAATCCATTGCCTTAAGGAATCCATTACCCTTATTTTGTTACTAATCCATTTACTCTAGTAACAAAACACTTTACTTTCTATTTTCTGCTAATTACATCATTTCTACTCAAATTACATCCTTTCTTCAGTTTTGCTCCTGTGTTCGTTCAAATCTCCTTCAACAAGACAAAAATTCTGGTATGTTTTCTCTAAATTTTTTGATATTTACTCCTTTTGATTCTTTGATGTTAATTTTCTCCTGTTCTGATTTTAATTTTTTTTGCTCAATTTGGTTGTGTAAGATGAACCCTAATTTTTTTGAATTGTTTACGATTTTCTGTGATTCTACCCATTTTTGATTTGTGGTATTTGATTAGTATGATTTTCTCCTGGTTGTTGTTTAATTTTTTTGTTAGGCAAAATGGGGTTTCAACTACTCCTGTTCAGAGGAATAATGCAATTCTTGTGAGCCACAGGCAAGTACTCTATTTTTTTGGGCTTTTGAAACTTTGTTTTGAGCAAATTGATGCGTTGTTGCATTTTTTGGTTGATTATGTTTTTTATTAATCAGTATCAGAATGTAATTGATGTATCAAGTATTTTGGCGATGAAACATATTTACTTGTTTGTCTTCACGAGCTACCTCTTTACCAATATTACAGTTAAAAAATTATTGATGCACTCATTACTAATCTTTTCTAACCTAACCATAAGAGATTGTGATGGAATGAGTATTATTTTGGGTAAAGGAGTGCTTTAATCTGTGCTATGTTGAATTGCTAATGAGGTCAATATATTTGGGGCAAATTCCATATTTTTGAAAACTAATTTGGCTCATCATGTTTTATTACTGAATATATATGTAATTTTGAGATCTAAAGTTGGATTTTTTTAAGTAAAAAGATTGAATTTCAATGAAATAAGGTGGGCTATATGTATACAGGTGAAAGCTAAGTTGGTTTTGAATGATGCCTGAAGTTCCTTTTATCCTAGCTTTAAATCTTGGATGAGAACGGTTGGTTCATGAACAGTAGAACATGCTCTTATAGAACCAAAATTATGATGGCTATATTTGTTAAGTTGCTTAGTTATTGTGAAAAAATTAGGGGCTGGGGGTTCCTACTTCCTTCTTGAAATATATTACATAAGCTTCCGTTCATTGTTTTTCTACATATGGCACCTCTTCATCTGTCTTTTCTACCTATTTCCCCTATGCAATCTAGTAACCTGGTTTAAAAATAGTATTTGATTCTTTAGCATAAATCCTCCATTAACGTATTTCTATGAAAACGATACACATCAATACTTGATTACCAGGATTTCTATCCTCCAAGCATTATTTGATTCTTTGAATATTTTCCTTTTTATTTGATGAAATTTCAAATGGAACAATTTATGGAACTATCTTTTTTCAGCTATATTTAATTGACCTTATCCAATAATTATGCTTGTATATATATTACTTGATAGTGAAAACTTTTTGTTTGATTTTGATTTTTGAGTCTAATTTTTGCTATACAGCTTCTAATTAATTCTCTTAAATGGATTGAATTATGCAATCCTTACGGAGAAAAAGACGTCTAAAAAAATTTTAGTTGGTAGTAACAAATGTAGTTGTAGTTCTTATGATCTATTGAGTTTGGTATATGACAAGTGTTGCTACAGTTAGGGGTGTTCAATTGATCCAAAGTAAAAGAGATAGAAAAATGTGAAGATTTTGTTTATTTGCATGACCATTTGCTTTACAAACCCACACCAATATTAGAAGAATGTGAAGAAGAAAGGTGGAAACCTTTTAAGGTACTTGTTGCTTAATCATGTAATTTTTACCCATAATCTTACGTGTATTTATAAGAGTGATTTTGTTTATTTGATTTTATAGAATTTTTTAGGAGCGTTGGATGGTACCTACATAAATATAACTGTACATCCCCAAGATCGTGGTAAATATCGGACAAGAAAAGGTACCATTGCTAGAATGTGTTGGGTGTTTGTGCACCCAACATGCAATTTATCTATGTTCTTCCGGGTTGGGAAGGCTCTGCTCACGATGTCTGCGTCCTTCGCAATGCTCTCACTTGGCCGAATGGCTTTAGGGTTCCTAGAGGTAAATTTAACATGTATTTATTAAAAGAAGAATTATATAGTTAATAAAACTCACTTTAATAATCTAATTTCAATAATTTTGAAGGTAACTATTATTTGGTCGATTGGGGGTATACAAACTATGAGGGTTTTCTTGCTCCATATAGAGGGCAACTATATCATCCTAAGGAATGCACAGATAGACAACCACAAACTGCAGAAGAGTATTACAATATGAAGCATGCTCGAGCAAGAAATGTAATTGAAAGATGTTTTGGGTTACTTAAAGGGAGATGGAGTATACTTAGAAGCCCCTCTTTTTTCCCTATTCGAACTCAAGGATGTATTGTGATGGCTTGTTGTTTACTTCATAATTTAATAAGGAAAGTGATGCCCACAGATGATGTAGAAGAAGAGAATATGAGTAATGACGATTCCGATGATGAAGTTGAATACATTACTACAATAGCTACTTATGATCGATAGACTAATTATAGAAATATGTTAGCTCAAGATTTGTTTAATGCTTAGAGGGCAAGAGTTAGACAAGGAAGCTGAGAACAAAAGGAATCTAGGCCCAAGCCAAGATGAAAGTGATGCCAAAAGGCAAAAAGAAGCATCGATATTTGTGATCTTCGATAAATCCGATGGGATAACTGATGGAAAGACACACTTGAGAGCTGTTACTGAACCCACAGCCAGGATTTTTGAACTCCACGAAGAATATGAAATCCCAGAATACCCTGATATGACTTTCACTAAAGAAGACTGTAGGGGATCTTTTTCCCTCATTCTGGTCCCTTAGTCATGATAGTGGAGATTGCAGAACAACCGGTTTACAAGGTCCTAATAGACACAGTAGCAGAAGTGAATGTGATATATAAAAGCTACTAGAACCGGATGGATGTTGGGGGCTAACAAATGGAGAGAGCAACAATACCCATAATTGGTTTCTTAGGTGAATCAATGAGATCTGAAGGGAAGGTCACACTACCTGTAACCATCTAGGAGAAGAAAGGAGTCACCATTACCTCCCCACAAGAGTTTTATATCATCGATGCCCCAATAAGGTACAATTGCATCCTAGGTAGAAAACTCTTGGGGGATATAATAGGTATTCCTTCCACCTTCCATCAAACACTCCTGTTTATAGGAGAAAATGGGAAGGTAGGAAGACTAAGAGGCTGTCTGCAAATGGCTAGGACAAAAATAAGAAGCAGCAAGAAATAAGAAAGTATGCATAGAAGAAGCAGCAAGAGATTTAGGGACAGTCCTTACTCTCAGGGAAAGGGGAACAGCAGAAGTAGACCCTAGTCAATCTCATGATGATGAATCAGGAAGCAAAATACCTCCCAAGACTCTTAAGCTTGAGGAGACAAAATTAGAAGAGATACCCCTCATCAAAGGGACAAATAAAACTATCAAGATTGGCAAAAACCTTATCACGTGTAGTCATAAACGAGCTAGCTAATGTTGTGTTAGTCTCGAAGGATAAAGAAATAGAAAAAGAGAAACATGGCTCCTGAGAAGGATAAAGTTGCTGCGGAAGAAGTCCAGAAACTTTTGGAAGCAAGGTTCGTCGTACCCTGTCAATGCCCTGAATGGCTAGCTAATGTTGTGCTAGTGTCGAAGGCCACAGTAGGATGGAGGATGTGCATTAATTATACTAACCTCAACAAGGCGTGTCCTAAAGATTTCTACCCCCTGCGTAGAATCGACCAGGGCACGCATTGCTCTACAACGGAGGGAGTATATGATTATTCCAAATAAGGAACACAATCTTAATATTTTGATTAATTTATCTGACTGAATTTATACGTTTTATATCATTTCTTAATAAACACTTTAACATTTTACTAATTTCAGCAAGCAGTATTAACTGGCTAAATATGACTCTAGTTTACTACTTCACCTCTCTCTAAACCAAAAGCTTTAACTCATCCTCCATCACAATTAAAACAATCACAGAACCCTATACATAATTATAAAGCGTGAACTCTCTAATATCATTTTCAGTTTTAAATGTTCTCTTAATTTTGTATTAATTTTTATTTTTAGATAATAATTGATTACTTTTTTTTTAATCACATTCATATTGTAATGCCCCGAATTTTCTCTATGGCATAATTTCCATTTTATTCATCTTTCTAGTTACTTTTCTTTAAGTCTACTCTTTAATTTAAAATAATTTATTATGATATTATTTGTGATTTATTATAACTATCTCTTTTATGCTTTATAATGTGATTTAAAATGTGCGTAAGTTATTATTATTATCACTATTATTATTATTATTATTATTATTATTATTATTATTATTATTATTATTATTATTATTGTTGTTGTTGTTGTTGTTGTTGTTGTTGTTGTTGTTGTTGTTGTTGTTGTTGTTGTTGTTGTTGTTGTTGTTGTTGTTTAGTTAATATATTATTTTAATTGAATTTATGTACTACTATTATATGTCCTAGGTTATTTGTTTTTTTGGACCAACTTGTGGTAACAAGTTTTAAATTAAGAGGACTAAATATTTATTTTTAGTGCATTATTATCATAATAGGCATGTAAAATTAGTGTTTAATTAGGTTAAATGATTCTAATTCATGCTTAATTATTTGGTACATTCTAGAATGGAATAAATGCATGAACATCCTTCAAATCTTTTCATCTTTCTTTTCCTCAAGTTGATTGAACTTCCTAATGCTCATAAATTTTTAGCCATTATGAGATGTCTTTTGGGATAGTTTTTTCCCCTCCTATAAATACTAGCCTATTGTTATGTAATTTTTCATTCATTCATAAACTAGCTCATAAACTAGCTCATAAACTTTCTTTCTCTCACTCTTTTCTCTCAAAAAAAAGGAACATAACAAAATACTTGCTTTATTTTTCTTCAAGTGCCAAAATATTATCATATTTTTTGGCTACTTTTTGAAGACTTATTTTGAATTATTCAAGCTTACTTCAAAGAATTTATTTTGCAAATTATTTGGGAGATTTTCTTGGAGTTTTCTTTAATCTTCTAAAGATTATTACTTTCCTCCATTATCCAGGTAACTAGATTTTTCCTCAGTTAGTTTCTTAATTAAACATAGAAGTCTTGTTCAGAATTAATTAAAATTTAAATTGATTAATTCGGTTTTATATTGTAAATTTTGCTTTAATTATTTTCGTGCATATATTATTGTTATTTTAATCTTCTATGACGTGTTATAACATAGATTTAATTTAGGATTGGTTAAAATTTAATTTTCGTGATTTGAATAATTTTATTTTAAATCATTATGAAAATCTGGAAAATCTGCACTTTTTATTAATAGTAATTTGGCTGTAATTTATTGATTTAAATTTATTTCCACATTATTTTAACACTAAAATATGTTACAATCAGTAGGTAATAGTGTAAATTAATTTTGATGAATTTAGGTTTAATTTTACAAAATTATTATTTAATAATGGCTTAAACTAGTTAATTTGAATTTTGTGAATTAATTAAAGTTAAGAGGAATTAAAATCTGATTTAATTTATTAATTTATTATTTTTGGTCATGTACCTAATTGCGTGGTTATGTGTTAATTTCATGTACTACTTATTTATTTAATTAGATAGTTTATGACCATTTGTTGTTAAAGTCATGTAAATAGAGAACTTGACTTTGGCATTGACTTCGACCTTGACCATCAACAAGTTTATACTTAAGAATAAAATAGCAGTGTCTGTAGTATATTCTTGCCAAGAGTTGTAGTAAGGTGTGATCTTGATTAAGTTCGAATTATCCTTATTCCAAACTCAGACATTACAACTTAAACTGTATGATTTTAATCTTGATTTGTTTTGAAC
>NC_080054.1:9532909-9722909 GCF_026212465.1 Amaranthus tricolor
TATATATATATATATATATATATATATATATATATATATATATATATATATATATATATATATATATATTAAAATAGTAAATATTCAAAACAGACCCGACCCTAAAATCCGACCCGAAATCGAAAATTATCCGACCCGAAAAAAATGTAAGTTTTTTAGGTTTACCGAACCGCAATTACCCGAACCGATACATCACTCGAACAGTTTGATAACCGAAAAGGGCAAAATCGAACTCGAACTGCAACCGAATTTTATAACCAACATATAAACCTTAACCGATGTTACCCGTATTGAACAGTGATCGACTCGAGTCAAATCCGACCTGAATTATGCACGTAACCGAATGTAACCTGACTAAAACCGATTGAGATCGAACTGTTTTTAACCCGAACTGATACAAACCGAACCGAATGTAAATCAAACTGTTTTAAATCCGAATCAAATTTTAACCTAATTTTAGCAAATTAAGTCCAATTTCAGTTTTATAATAATACGGAAAAAGGAAGAACACAAGTTCTATACAGAAGAGATTGCATACAGAATATATATATATATATATATATATATATATATATATATATATATATATATATATATATATATATATATATATATATATATATATATATATATATATATATATATATATATATATGTACAGAAAAATTTTCGTTTAATAATATTAATATTTACTATTTTAATTAAAATTATTTCGGATTATGCGGTTTTTGACAATTTAAATTAATAAACCCTATAAATTAAATTACAACGAATGAATTCACCAAAGTTTATAGAAAATTTAATTTATATTTACTAAACACATATAAAATTTATGGGAATAATTTTATGTAAATAAATATATGTAAGAATTTATACCTTTAATAATTTCACTATTAATTAATTTACTTTATTGTAGAATTTCTAGCCAAGAAATTAGTTTCCTCCCCTTGAACTTCTACGATTAACACTAATTACTAATTTTAGAAAATTTTTTAGAATTTTTAGTAATTTTTCTATGGTTTTTAGAGTTTTTTAGGAATTTGCTTTTAATTGTGAATTTAATTTTCTGATTTTCCTTCTTCCTTATTTTAACCCACGGTATGCTTGTTTATTTATAGGCATTATTTATTTATTATTTTATTATTATTTTTTCTTCATGGGCAAGTAATTATAATTAATCCAAGATTTTTATCCTTAGGATAAGGCTAAATTATAATTTTTGGCATCTAGCTTAGTCTTGCCGCCAACTTTTTAAATTTTCACATTTTCACGTTTTTACATTTTATTAAAAATTTTATTATTGTTATAATTATATATATTTTTATTTTTAATCGTAATTTAATATAGGAAATAAAAAGATTAAGTTATTGTAGGTAATTTAGCTAGACTTAATAATTAAGTAATTTATTTTAAGAGAAATAAATTATATATAAAAGAAAATTAAGAACTTAAGAACGATTAGAATAAAATTCGAAACGACATTAAAAAGAAAATAAAAAAATGAAACGATTATTGATTTTGTCAAAATATTTAAGATTAAGAAAAAGGGTCTGTTATAGGAGGAGTGGTCATGAAAGCTGGAGGAACGAATGGCGACATAGCACCGGATGTCGATGGGGATCTGGAAGACCGACCTCGAGTAGATGAACGCTCGCGCCCTCTTGTGGACCGACTACTTGATCCTCCGGAAGAGCTACCTTGGTGGGCCGAACTCTGGGGAGAAGGAGTGTGGAACATATCATCAACCTCACCAATGATGGGTGGAGTCGGAATGAGGTAATCATACACTGCTAACTCAATGCATCGGTTAATGACGTGTTAATGGAGCTAAGGGTTGAGAACATAGCCGATACCCCACATCAACTAGCAATGTAGTGGCCCAGTAACGTAAAAGTATTACTATATGTTACTTATTGTTGAAAGAAGACGTACCTGTAAGGTAGATGTCGGATGGTAATGTGATCATGGCTGTGCAAATGTGGTGTTTGTGAGGCGTAGTATGGAGATACCCCTGTACCAATTCATGTACGCACCAGAGCTTTGACCGGTGTAGTTTCGCCCTGCACCAATCGAGATGCTCGGTCATTCCATGCATCTACTTGCGATCTATGTCGTATGACGTAGTTCTTGTCCCCAGTCCTCCTATCAATCGTATGTAGTTAAGGTTGGGTGTCACAGGCATGCGGAATAACTGCTCCAAACTGAATTGACGCGATCTACATATGTGTGGCAAAACGTCCATCTTAGCCATTGTGTAAGGCTGTCGTGTCATCTGTAATAGAAATCAATATACTCAGTAATATGTACAATTTATTGACAACTAATACAAATAATAAATCTTAATAACCTGGTCGTCCTGTTGTCGATCAAGTACGTCTCGGTAGTAGACTAGAGTATGTGGGGAGTGGAACCTCGAAAGATATACGCGAAGCCAGCTGCGAACAAATGAACATTGTGTAATAGAAATCAATATACTCAGTAATATATACAATTTGAATAGGGAATTGATTGTTGCTACCTCACTGCTAAAGGATCCCTCCCACGACAATGTTGTGAACCTAATAAGATAGGTTCATAATCCTCTGCGTCATCGTCTTGATCATGTTGCCCAGCGGGTCGAATCGTCCGAATCAAAGGCCTTCCTATATGAATATGCTCCCACGACCATATCTGTAACAACAAGAAGCAGCCTCCAACGTCCTTGGCACCCTTATGAGATGCTCGACATAAATTACAATACAGATACGCAAGGGTAGCACTTCCCAACTATACTCATCTACCCGCTCTAAGTCTCCTCGCAGAGGGAGATAAATCAACTGCACCGAGTCACCGCTCTTTTCTGGAAACGAAATGCATCCAAACAGGTACAAAATGTATGCGCGCGCATGCCTCTCAACTGTAATATCATCCACATCGTCCTCTGGCACGCTGAAATGCTCTCTGAGCCAAGTCAACTTCAACGAGGTTCCAGTGATGATCTTCATCTCCGTGGAGTCTTGAGGGTTTTCTGGCCGAACCCCTAGCAGCTCAAGAACTAAGGCTGGCTTATGTCCCTCTCCATGACCAATCACTGCTTGTCCTTCAATTGGCAGTCCTAGTATAACTGCAACATCTTACAACGTAATTATTACCTCGCCAACCGTAAGGTGCAATGTATGAGTCTCCGGCCTCCACCTCTCTACTAATGTAGTGATAAGAGCTCGATCGAGCTCCAAAGCCCCGCCCAACAATCTGTGAATGTAACTAAAACCAGCTAATTCCACGACCTTTAAAACTCTGTCATCCACCTGCCAATGTAACGTACTCACCTGGTAGTGCTGACGAGTAACCAACTGGGTAGTGGAGCCCTCCTACGCAGCTAAGCTTCTATGGGTCACCTGAAGTGTAAGTATTGATGGATCAACTGGGCCCGACATTCGTCATTATTCCTGTTACATATATACGTTTTTATCAGACTCAACATAATGGCAAACTAGCATACAAGTGAAAAAAGATACCTAGTTGAGCTTTGACTATCCCTACGAGGACATGTTTTCTTATTATGACCACTAAATCCACAAATGCCACATGTGTTACGAGGGCGCGTCACCGGTGCATCCATTTCGTTCCTTATGCAAGTTGATCGCAGACGACCCTTTCCACGTTTAGTTGAGGGATCTGGAACAACTGTAAGACCATTCCAAGGATCACAGGTGAACATGTCTGGAACAGGCATAACGGACTTCTTATATGTGGATACGTATTCTATAGTGCGAAACAAAGGGTCCACAAAAGTATCATATGAAATGTTACGTGCTCAACATACTGCAAGAACATGTGAGCATGGTAACTTGAACATTGTTGGTTTTTGACAAGAGCATGATGTTGCTGTGAGGTCAACCATGAAATATTTTTAACCTTTTCCTGCTATCCTGTTGCCATGACCAGTGGTGACCTCAAATATCTCACGTTCTGTGTCATATATCCTAACATCATGAAAGCGAGCTTTTTTAATGAGAGGAATTGTGACTATGAAGTAAATGACGAATGTAAAATTTTTTTTAAGAAAACTGGCAGCAATGAGAAACGAATGGGATGAAGTGAAAAATGAGGCTGCAGGTTTCGTTTTATACAACAACAAAACCGCCATCTCAAGTGGCGGTTTAATCTAAATTTCTTTTTTTTTTTTTAAAATCTATGTAATGCAAATTACTATTTCATCTAACGACTTTCTTAAAATTTCTAAGCAAACCACTATGTGAGGTAGCGGTTTTAGAAAAAAAAAATATTCTCCCACCTGTCATACATGGACTATACACAGGGAAATATATTGGGTGTTATTAAATTTCGCCACCCCTTTTCATTTTATCGCCACCCCCCTCGAAATTACGAATCTCCCCCTGAAGTTTAAAAAATTACCAAATTGCCACTGGACTTAAAACTTAATTAACAAATGTAAATTACACTTAATAACACTATTAACACTTTAATCCCTAAGATTTGTCTATATATATTGAATTCTCAGACGCGTTCTTGTATGAAGTACGAATTCATACACGGTACTATTTCTCTAAAAACTCTCTAAAAACGTTGTTCGGTTTTAAACAAGCTGTTACTTGTAATTGATTAACTATGGCTAACGAAAGCGATTATGAATTGGATCCGGTATGTAAATTTTTCGATTTAAATCGTTGTATTTTTTTTTTAAAAAAAGTCGCACAAAATTGATGGACTGAACCATGGTTCAATCGCACAAAATTGGGCGATTTAATTATTTTTTATTTAATTATTATTATTTTTTATTTACATTAATATTTTTTTATTTGTTATTATTATTATTATTATTAATTTTATTTTTTGTAATTTATTATTATTATTATTATTATTATTATTATTATTATTATTATTATTATTATTATTATTAATTTTTTTAGTATTAGTATTTTTACTAAATTTTTGTTATTATTATTAGTATTATTATTATTATTATTATTATTATTATTATTATTATTATTATTATTATTATTATTATTATTATTATTATTATTTATATTTTCATTATTAATGTAATTAATTTATAGTATTTTTATTTCAAATTTGTAGGAATTTGTAAACTTCGAAGACAATGTAGATTACTCTGGTAACTTTGTTACGGATAGGGAATTTGCTTCCTTAAATGAGTTACATAGTTGGGCCGATGCGATAGTAATAACAATTGGTTTTCAATTTACACGTGCTTCTTATAAAAAAAAAGAAGGACGTTCTTCTTGGTTGCGTTCTGTTTGATGCGAGATGAGGCAGTTGTGTCGTATTCTTGGGTGTTGCAGGGACTGAGAGATATTTTCGGCACAGCTCAGGCTCCTAGCGTCATTATAACAGATCGAGACAAAGGTTTATCTGCAGCTATTCGTGACGTTTTCCTAGGTAAAAAGGTTTTGTTGATTAATTATTGTCATTCTATCTATTGAATATGTCTTAATTATGTTCAATGTTGTGTTTAATGTAGATGTGCGACATTTGTTATGCATTTGGCATATTGCAAACGACGTGGAGAACATGGTGGACAAGTTGTGTGGCGGAAAAAAAAATCAACAAGGGCAAATATTCAAGAAAAGTAGATGGAACCCCTTGGTTGAAAGTTCTACAATCGGCGAATTTGAAGAGAGGTGGCAAGCGATCGAGAATACGTGGTCGGTTAGGAACAAAAAGGTCGTTCGGTATTTGGCTGGAACATGGATTCCACTTAAAAAGAAATTTGTGTGTGCGTGGACGAATGATTGTTTGCACATGGGTAACCAGACTACCAGCAGAGTTGAAAGCCAGCACTCGTCTTTCAAGTATTACCTTGGTAGCGGTAATAGCTCATTCGATACCCTGTTTAAAAGGGCACACGCACAGATTACAAATCAGCAAGCCAGGATCCAACAAGCGCTACAGGAATCCATGAATTCTGTAGCAAGGTCGCTGCGACAACAGTTCTTTTGACCTTTATATCGCCACGTATCTATATATGCCTTGGAGCAGCTGCGGCTTGAATATAACCATATGTTAGAATTGAGTGATTTTGTATTAAACAAATGCAGTTGTGTACTTCATAACACCAATGGATTGCCGTGTGCTTGTTATTTATATATGTCTATCGGTTCACACGGTGCTTTGTATGTGGATGACATTCATCAATTCTGGAGTACTTTGAGGTACACAGAGGTAGGAGATCAAACCAGCGAAGGAGTACGATACGCAAATGCCGATGACTATGATTACTTTCAATCTCTTGTCGATGAAATTCTAAAATCTGATCCCGCAGTTGTACGCCGAATGTCTCAGGTACTTGAGTATGAACTAGACCCTGATGGAGTCGAAATACAGCCTTACGCAAGTCCACCTAGAAAGGGAAGACCAAGCACAAGCAAAACCATGAGAAGAAATAAAAGTGCATTTGAATACAACAGATCATCTTCTCGGGGTCGAGGGTCTAGATCTTCATCCCGCGGCAGATCCAGTGGTCGAGAAACGCAATCTTCAGTTGGAATTAATTTTAGTTTCAAGTTATCCGGTACAAGACTTTCCTTTCCGTTATGTACATTACTTTGTTACAACTTAATCTTATTATCCTTATTTCAATTATTGCTGATGATCCAGGAGGTCGTGATTTTTCACAGTTTCCATGGCCTAACAACATCCCGTTCATTCTTCCTCCTTACGTGTTCGACTGGATTGATGTGTTAGGTGATGCTAATTGTGGATTTAGAGCTATTGCCACAACAGAGCTGGGAGGCGAGGAGGCATGGCCTCTTTTAAGACGTGCTATGTGTATGGAAATGCAAATGAACAGAGATCAATACCTACATTTGTATCTATCCCAAGAGTCATTAGACGATGCCATATTCAGAATATGTTCACACGGCAACGGACCTGTTCCTTATATTAACTAGATGGATGCACCGATGACATTGTACTCTGCAGCAACGTTTCTTAACATTGGCATTGCATGTTATGGTTCTGCTGACGGTAACCTGATGTACAACTGTTTGGTTCTTCCGTTAAGGAAAGCAACGGGCGTGCATAGTGTAAATAAAGTTATACATATATGTTGGGTGAATGAAAATCATTTTGTTCAACTTTTAATGAACGACGATTCAACCCCACTCCCGTCCATCCATCAACGTTGGAGAGAAGCAGTTGACAATTCTGACGTCATTAATTAATATTTTAATTATTTTTGGGGATTTTATAATTATGTTAAATTAATTTAGAAGTAGTTTTAATAAACTACTTTCATATACGAATTTAAATATTAACATATATTTATATTAAAAATACAATTACAATTTCTAAATAAAGAGGTTCGAATCAAAATTATTATTTTATTAATATGTGTGAGTACAAAAAGTTGAGTCTCTTAGTTGAGCCTCTCAAGAAAATGAATCTAGATTAAATAAATAAATGAATAAAACATAATAATAATAATAATAATAATAATAATAATAATAATAATAATAATAATAATAATAATAATAATAATAATAATAACCATGATAAAAGGGCATGAAACCCTTGATGCTCCAAAAACAAGCCGTTACTCCCACCTTCTTCCCTCTCTTCTCTTTCTTCTTCTTCTCCCTGTGAAGACTCACGACACCATAGCAACCGGCTGCGTTTTCCCTTCCCCAACAGCAACAAGCTGCTGTGACGCTAAGGCAGCAGCACCACACGGCCTTTCCTCCGCCATTTTCGTGTTCCACAACACCACCTATACCCTCACACTTTTCTAGCTTCTCCATTGTGAGCCATCTCTTCTCGTTTCTCTAATTATTTTCTAGTTTTATTTGAAGTTTTATGAAGTTTATGAGTGGGGTGTTGATTTTTGTGTTATTTTCATTAAACCTTTTTGTGGGTAAGAATGTGATTGATGAATGGAACATATTTATGATTTAGGGTTTGAAGTATGATTAGAAATTACGAGTTGTATTGGTTGTGTGTTAGTTCCTTTGAATCTTACTATGAGTAACAATTAAAGGTGTTATCTTTGAAATTAGAAATGGTGTAGGCTTTTATGTTGCATTTTGGTGGTGTATTAGTTTTAGTGATTCTTGCTATGAATGATGGTTAAAAGTGTTATTTTTGAACATTAAATGACTAGGATTTGGATTTAGAGATGAAATTACTAATAATGTGGGTTTATGCAATATTTTGGTGGTGTAATGATTGATTTAATAACCTTAAAAGTTGTTTTTAGACTTAGTCGATTGGTTATTGTTGTGATAATTAGTAATGGTGATGATTGTAGCTGATTATAGAAGTGAATTTGGTTGTTAAATTGGAAATAATAGTTGCTAATTGTTGTGATTTGATTGTTGCGAATTACAAGTACCCTTATTAAGTTGTTATTGAAGTCATAATGCATAATGATAGTAAGGCTATGAACATAGTGTAAACTTGTTTAGATTTATTAAAGTTACTTGTTATGATGTCTTGATTATAGTTCTTCCTAACCTTGAAGAATATAATGGATGATATTGCGATGTGATAAACTTAAGATTCGTCATTGTTGTCATATTAGCACTACATTAACATCGCAAGATTTAAGTGTGAATTGATATGTTATCCTAAAGTAATGTGGATCGATATAACTCAAGTTGGTTAATGTAAAGGAATGATTCACACGATCCCTTTATCTCTTAAATTGATGGGAAGACTTATGTTGTGTTGAGTTAATGATTTTTGACTTGTATTGAATGATTTGTGTGTGTGTGTTAGAGTAATCGAAAACTTATGTTGAATGGGTGATAGTGGTTACTTGGGCATTTAGTTTTGTATGGCAAAGTAGTTAAGGGAACTTATTAGTTCTACCCATAACTTATATAGGTGCCCATTTCAAAAGAGGAAGTAGAGCCTTACTTGGGTGATTTTGTGTCTCTTGATCGTGTGGTGACGCTTACAGGTACGTACACGCAGTAACTAACCCTTATATGCAATTTGCTTTAAGACATTATTGTTTCTTGTTATAATATACATTGCATTGAAACTATGAGATACTATTGAGTACACTTTACATGAAGAGCTATCGACTATGAAATCCTTGCGCTTAGAATAGTTTAGAGAATGAGAGTTAATAGAGGGCGAGAACTACCCCTTATCTATTTAAGAATTGGATTATGCCTTACTTGGAGTTAGAATGACTCCTTTAGAGGTGAATTTCATATTTTGATGAGTGGCTCAGTGGGTTTTGGCGTGCTGCTATCCCAGGGTGATCATTATTAGTCGAAACTGGAAGTTATTCCCATCTGATAAAGTAATAGATTATGATTAGCTGGCGTGACTCAACAGGATTATGTCCGATTTTATTTATTAGTCCCCTAGGCGAGGTTCGACGGGACCACCGTAAGGGGGGTATGAGCATGCTTGGGTCACTGGGCGCCGGATGGCCGATACCGCCCCTTGACCCAGGTGTTACCATGCGGGCCTTGCAAACCCCAATATGGTGGCCTCTTCACTGGTTTAGAACGCCAGTGTGTTAGTTTTTCCCGAAGGAAGGACCCGAGAGGGTCAGCTGGAGGGGGCATGAGCTCGTACTTTGCCATGGGCGCCGGATGGCCGATAACACCCTTGGTTGTGTCACTGTGCTAGGAAGCAGAGAAAGATTCTCTGATAGAAAGTTATTCAGTGATAGAAAATTTATTCATTGATCGAAAGTTATTTAATTATAGAAGGTTCATTGTGTGATAGAAAGCTTACACATTGATAGAACGTTTACTCTTTGATAGAATATTTACTCATTGATAGAACATCTACTTATTGATAGAATAGTTTATGCTAGTGAGAAGCGTGCCAAAGTTCAATTACCTCAAGGGTATTGCAGACTATGATCACACTTACCTTAAGATAAACAAGCTCTATAAGGTAATGTGTTAGGTATTCTGTGCTTGCGTTTTATGAAATCATCTTTTTTTTTTATGATATAATGCTATCTAGTAGTTGGCCTTATTATATTTGATGCTAGTTACTGACGTCTACGTGTTTGTGTTTATGTTTGATTGTTGATGACTTTCTTTGATTGTCCTGCTATGACACATTGGCCTTTGGTCTAATGTTGAGCAGCAGGAGGATCATAGACAAGCGTAGCAGGTACTGGAGCTTCTTTTGCATTGCATTGCATTTGGGGAGAGTGATGAGGGCGAAGCATAACGTGTGTCATACCACTATCTTTCGATTTTGTAGCTCTTGTTATCTTTTTTAAATTTTGGTTGTATATGTTTTGTTATGAGGCCTTCTGTCCTCTCACGTGTATTTGTATTTCCGTTGCGTAGTCTATAACTCTTTATGGTTTTAAGGAGTTATGTAACACCTCGATATTTTCCCGATATTTTCTTTCCGATATATTTAATAATTCACTAGTAATATTATTTCTATATATATATTTTATTTATTATTGGGCTTGGTCATGAGATTTGCAATCCTTTTTGGCAATTAGAATTATTTGGGCCCAAACTTTTCCTTAGCCCATCTTTTATTTTCAAAAAAAAAAAAAGAAAATAGGAGGGACTCTTGGTGGAGCTTGTAACTCCCTTAGGGTAATGAAGGATCAAGGCATTAATCCCATATAATTAACCCTCCTTAATCATTTTCATTTTGACATCCTTTCATTTCTAAAGTTTCCAAGCACAAAAAAAAAACATATCATTTCAAAATACCTCCTAATCCACATTCCTAACTCTATTACACTTGATCATTAGGTGTTTTCCTTTACAATTGTAAATATAATTCTTAATCTATGTTGATTCTTAAGTTTTAATTTAAAATTCTATGATTATTATATGTTTTATCTTATAATTCATGTTTAATTTAAGAATTTAAAATTTCATGTATGATTATGGGATGTATTTTTCTATCTAAATTGATGAAGAATGTTTCTTTTTAGAGTTTTTAGATATGCATATATGTGAAGAATAGGATTGGTTTGTGTGATGGGTAATTTTGAAATTTATATATAAAAATGAATGTTCATATAAAAAAAATGTGTGTGGTTAAAGAAATTATTGTTGAACAATGAATTTAATCTCAAAGATGGTTCATAAGAATTATATAAATTTGGTCATTGATATTTAACAGGCAATGTACCATTTGGAATTCATTTGTTGATGAAATTTTGGTGAATCCCGTAGGGTTATAAAAATGTAAAAAAAATCTGTTTTTGGGACAATTTTTGGCTTGAAAATAGGTTAAAAATACTTAGAATACATTATGAATTATGAAAATTGGTACCCGGGGGTTTTGACGCCTTCCGGACGCAACGGTGAAGTCGGATTTGCAGTTTGACAGTTTTAAATTGCATTTCTGGACAGATTATCTATGCTGTCCTGTTTTGTGCGTTTACCATGTTATAGTATGTGATGGATGTTCATGATGTGTGTGGTATTCTAGGTGTGGTTGTAATTGTATGTGTGTGTTATGGTTGATTTGAGGAAAGTGTGTATGTGTGCTTATTTGCCGAATATGATTGAACCTTTTAGGAAGTCGATTCGTGACCGGGAATTGAATAGGACGCTTGAGAGTTGGTTATCTTGCTTAAGGTATGTACACGCAGCGAAGTTCGAATTTAGTCCGATGTATCATATAATAATGGTATACAAAAGTAAAGCATGGATATATATAGTATGAATAATGTTATCTTTCCGAATAAATAATTTTTGATACATTGTTTGATAAGCAGAGGTAGTATGACCTCACTAACCTTAAAAGTGGACGTAGTATGACGTCAATTGGTGGAAATGAAATACTCGCGGTATATGGGGGCATTATGAGCCACCGCGGGGGTATGTATACTTAACCATAGGCACCGAAGTAAGGCGAGTGTCTATGGTAGAGACTTGCTTAGGGGTTAGCTCCCCCTAATGTAATGTCTCACTTATGGAGATTGGAGTTGTACCGGCAGTATGGCTGGATAGTACAGCAGTATGGCTGACTAACCTTTACATGAAATTGATTATTCTTAGTTAGCGTGATCGAAGCGTATTTTCTGAAATCGACAGCTATTAAATCTTTCTCTTGTTGTATTTAATCAATTGGTATGCGACGTTTGCTGACGTGTACTTTTGGTCTTTACGACCCTGCGATGATGTTGTTTCCTTTCTGGGCAATGACTAGCAGTAAGTTAAGTTGCAGGTCTGGGGAGTGAGGATTGTCCCTTGGAGAAATAAATCGTTAAGGATACAGAAGTCTTGATAAGATGAGGCGATTTCGTTCTCAAGTTGTAATAAGTAGATTTAATTTTTTTCGTTGTTGTCCGCTGCTAAGAATTTCTTATATCTAGTAGTTTATAATAACACTAATAGAACTCGATCCGCAAGCTTTCCTTGATTTCAATTCCGTTTTATAACTGCCTTCTAACATCCTGGTTTGACTCGGACTATATTTACCTTTCTTTAAAAAGGTCGTCTTCTCTTTTCAAACGATTCGAGTTATTCCGAGATGTTACAATTGGTATCAGAGCGGGAGTTTTATTTAGTGTTATTTATCTAAATTGATAGACTAACGCAAAAAAAAAATGATGACGAGAGTAAAGGGGTAGACATTAAGGGGATATGATGTGTTTTGCTTGGTGTCTTTAAGCATGATGTTAAGGATAATTTTGTTGTGTGCTTGTTAGATATTTTGTTGATGAATTATAATATTATTTGAGCTTGGAAATTGATTGTTCCTTTGCTCTTTCTTTCATTCGTGAGTCATGGATTATGAACATTTTTTTTTATCTGTCATGGATAAAGGAAAAAGACTTGCTGAAGGGGAAAGTAGTACCCTAGAAGAACCATGGAGAGCCTTAGTAAATGTACCAGTTTGGGCAGAGATAGAAACATTAAAAATTTGGGACAAGAAAGAAGGAGAGAGTGAGCTAGATTATAAGCGCAGGATGGAGATGATCTATAAAAAGTCTCAACAAGTTTACGAGGGAATAATAGCTGAGGAAATTGCTGAGTTGAATGAGAGAATTGCTCAATTGGAGCGAGAGTTTGATAGATGGGATAGAAGAATGGATGATGTAGACAATGAGAGATGTAAGAATGCTGAGGCTAGTGGGGCAAGGGCTGAGATTGTTGAGGATGATGTTTCAGTGGTCGACCCTAACTCAGTTCTGCAGATAGATTTTGATAAGGAGGATCCTGAGGAGGATCTAGGAGAAGATCCCGAAGAAGTCCCCAAAGAAGGTCTGGAGGAAAATACTTGGGGAAATTCCGAGGAGGAGGCTGAAGAGTTTTATGAGGATAGTGCGGAAGGGGGATATAATGCTGATATGGAGGTAGAAGCAGCTGATAGGGAAGATATTATGAGCGAGAGTGATAGTGATATTACAATGTGGGAAGAAATATTACCCGAACCAGAAATTGTTGAGCTTTCAGATTCTGAGGAACAACTAGATATGAGTGACTCCCTACCCATAGAGACACCCACTGATTCTGATAGCACATCCAGTGACGACTCCGGGGATGTTGATTTTGACCCTGACTTATATGAGGAAGATCGGGACCGTATGGATGCATCGCCTTTTACTATATGATCTTGCTTTTGATTGTAGTATTTATGCTTATGATTTTATATGACTATTTTCACGCTAATAGTGATGTATGGATATTCTGTCGAGAAGTTTCTTCTGTTTGTTTTGACAATATGGTTACGAAGAACGGTGATTATTTGGGATTTTGTACCCAAGTATTTTGGAATTTAATAATATGTTATGGCAGAGTATGCGGGTTGAATTATAATATCATCTTGATTTTCTGTTTAATTATTTATAACCTTTTCTCATTAGCTGAATTTGTGAAGTTTGATATATCATGAATTTTGAAATGTTTTGAATATTGAGCATTAGTATAATTAATTAAAATAATTGTTTTTATTTGGTGGATGCTTAGGAGCTGATTAACAGGCCGAACTTTTTAATTCTACCAACTATTAGGATAGACTTCCTTATCTCTAAGAAGTTATATTAGCCTAAGTTTTGTTTAACCTCGATGATGGAAATAGAATATTTATATATACCTTGTTTATTAAAATGTAGTATACCTTCCATCATGCCTCCATTCTTGAGAAAGAACGGAAATAGAAGTGATTTTGACCGTGTACTTCGGAACCTAGTGAAAGCCCTAGTTGGTACAAGAAACCCCAGACAGAAATCCTTGGAAGAGAGGGCTTCATCGATTAGTAAGAGAATAGCCCAGAGTAAGCCCTTTACTTATGATGGGAAAGGACAACCTTCTGCGCTGGAAAACTGGCTTCGAGAGTTTGACAAACTCTTTAGTGTAGTTCGATGTCCCGCGGAATTTATGGTCGACCAGGCTGCATTTTATCTGGTCGAAGATGATGACTACTGGTGGACACATAGTAAGGCGAGGCTGATAGAGGAGAATGATGGTGAATTAAGCTGGGAACGTTTTAAGGGAGCGTTAAGGGATCAATTCTACCCCCCCCCCCCCCCCCCCCCCCAACGTGAGGACAGATTAGTCAAACGAGTTTGCTAGGTTTGAAATGGGGAATTTAACAGTGCATGCGTATTATCAGAAATTTACGGAATTTCTGAAGTTTTGCCCTGAGGACGTCCCGACTGAAACAAAGAAAATGCAACGCTTCGAATTGGGTTTATCATACGAGATTCAAAAACACATTGAGATCGATAGCTACGATACTTCAGACCAGTTATATAAGAGGGCAGCCCAGATCGGAAATGTTATTAGGAAGGAGCAGGAGAAGTTGGCCCATAGTGGGGACAAAAGGAGGGAACCTATGTTCCATAATGCAGAGAGCAGGAGTAATCATGCACAAAACCACTTTAAGAAACACAAAACCTATGGGGTTATCAAGAAAAAGTGTGCTAGCCAGGACAGTCAAGTAAAGGTGGGAGAGGTTCGATATCTGAGGCTAGGGTACAGAAACCACTTTATGACCGCAATGGAAAGAAAAGAATTTATAACTGTAAGAGATGCCAGAAAAATCATCCAGGGAGAGATTGTCAGGGAGCATTAGTGGACTATTCATACTATGGTAAATCGGGTCATAGAATGTATGAGTGTTATGCTCGATTGGGACAACAAGAACCTCAAGGGGGGAATCACAGAGGTTTTCCACAACAACGATTCGGTAATGGTCGGAGTGGCAATGACACGGGAAATGGAAATCAAAACGGTGTTTGTTTTGGTAGAAACCCTGGGGGTGTCTCAAACCTTAGGTTTTAAAGAAATCATTCCGGAATTCAGCAACCTCAAGAAAATGCTAGGAATGAGAACTTTCCTGGACAAGAGGTAGTCAAGAAGGCGCTACCCCGTTCTTTCAAAATAATGGCAGACTATCAGCAGTTAACGCTAGGGAAGCAGCACAAGTGTCCGATGTGGTCACAGGTACTTTTTGCATCAATTCAAAGTCTGTTAATGTTCTTTTTGATTCTGGTGCATCGTACTCGTTTATTTCTAAGTCTAGAATTAAAGACTTAGGATTGGAAAATCCCGAGAAAATATCTTTCTCAGTTGCTATCCCTTCCGGAGAGACCTTTCATTGTAGTATATTTTTTCGTGGGGTGTCGGTCAATATAGGAAAGACAAAATTCTCGAGTGATTTGTTTCTTTGGAAATGGAAGGTCTAGATGTAATCCTTTGGATGAATTGGTTGGGTAGATATAAGGTAGTAATAGATTGTGAGGGGCAATCTGTAACGCTAAGCGGACCCCGAGGAGAGAAAGTTAAATATAGAAAGCTTCCCAAGGACTCAAGGTCAAAATCGTATCGTTATTGAAGGTCAGGAAGTTAATCAAGCAAGGGCAACCAAGGTTTCTGTGTAGTATAAGTAAGGTGAAGGAGCGGGAGGTGCGACTTGAGAACATTCCGGTGGTCTGTGATTTTAAGGATGTTTTTCCAGAAGAACTTCCTGGTATGCCGCCAAGAAGGGACGTGGACTTTTCGATTGACTTAATCCCTGGGATAGGGCCAATTTCAAAAGCTCCTTACCGAATGGCCCAAAGGGAGATGGAAGAATTGAAAGTCCAATTGGAGGAGTTGTTGGAGAAGGGTTATATAAGACCCAGTGTGTCGCCCTAGGGAGCCCCGGTGTTTTTTGTAAGGAAAAAAAGACGAAACGATGCGTCTCTGCATTGATTACAGAGAACTTAATAAGGTCACTGTTAAGAATAAGTACCCATTACCACGGATTGATGATCTTTTTGATCAGTTACAAGGGGCAGGAGTCTTTTCCAAGATTGATCTGCGGTCAGGGTATCATTACTTACGTATTAAGGAGGAGGATATTAGTAAATCAGCTTTTAGAACCAGATATGGACACTTCGAATTCACCGTGATGCCTTTTGGGTTGACCAACGCACCGGTGGCGTTTATGGGATTGATGAATCGGGTTTTCAACGCGTATCTCGATAAATGTGTGGTGGTGTTCATTGATGATATGTTGGTGTATTCTAAGAGCCCAGAAGAACATCGAGAACATTTAAGGATAGTCTTGCAGATTCTGCGAGAGAATCAGTTGTATGCTAAGTTTCCGAAGTGTGAATTTTGGTTAGAGCAAGTGGCTTTTCTAGGTCACATTGTTTCTAAGAAAGGAATTTCCGTTGATCCAGCAAAAGTAGCAGCTGTTAGGGACTGGTCTACACCCCGAAATGTAACGGATATTCAAAGTTTCTTAGGCTTGGTAGGGTATTATCGTCGTTTTGTGAAGGATTTTTTTTTCATGTCGGTCGTCCGCTAACATCCTTGATGAAGAAGGAGAAGAAGTTCGAATGGACCGAGGAGTGTGAGAAGGCATTTCAGTTGTTGAAGGAGAAATTAACTACAGCTTCAGTGTTGACCTTACCTGGTCCATCTTTGGAATATTCCGTCTACAGTGATGTTTCCAAACATGGATTAGGTTGTGTTTTAATGCAAGATAGGAAAGTAGTGGCGTATGCTTCGCATCAGCTGAAGACTCATGAGGTGAATTATCCAACACATGACTTGGAATTAGCGGCTGTGGTTTTTGCATTAAAAATCTGGCGTTATTATCTCTATAGTGTCAAATGCAAGATCTTCACGGACCATAAAAGTTTGCAATTTTTGTTCACTCAATCCGAGTTGAATTTGCGCCAACGACGTTGGTTAGAACTTATCAGTGATTATGACTTGGAGATTGCTTATCATGAAGGCCGTGCGAATGTGGTCGCTGATGCTTTGAGCAGAAAATCGAGGCACTCAGTCTCAGCATTAATAACCTCTGAGGAATTGTGTAAGGAGTTTGAGAGAATGAGCTTAGAGATAATCCAAGAAGGGGAGTTGGAAGCCAAGTTGAGTGCATTGTCCATTCAACCTACATTTTTCGAAGAGATTATGGCTAAGCAACTGGAAGACCCCAAGTTCATTAAACTTCGGGAGGAGATCAGTGAAGGGAGAGCTGATGGTTTTACAATTCATGAGGATGGTAGTCTTCGTTTTAAAGGACGGTGGTGTGTACCAAATGGGTGTGACTCTTTGAAGGAAAAATTATTGAACGAAGCTCATAATTCTAGATACTCAGTTGATCCTGGTGGAGACAAGATGTATCAAGATTTAAAATGCATGCTTTGGTGGTCGGGTATGAAAAATAATATTGCAGAATTTGTTGCTAAGTGCTTAACGTGTCAAAAGGTCAAGAGTGAGCATAAGAGACCTGCCGGATTATTACAACCTCTAGAAATTCCAGTATGGAAGTGGGACGACATTTCCATGGACTTTGTGTTGGGTTTGCCTCGAACAAGAGCCGCTAATGATACTCTTTGGGTTATCGTGGACAGACTTACTAAGTCGGCAAGGTTTATTCCAATCAATTGTAAGTGGGATATGGAACAACTTGCTTGTGCTTATATTAAGTACGTGATTCGCTATCATGGAATACCTCTTACTATTGTTTCTGATCGAGATACTCAATATTTGTCACATTTCTGGAAATCACTACAACAAGCGTTGGAGACCACCCTTCTTCATAGTACGTCCTTCCACCCAATGACCGATGGTCAGACGGAACGCGTCAATCAAATACTGGAGGATATGATGAGAGCGATAGCCATAGAATGGCAAGGTTCATGGGATGAACATTTGGATCTGGTAGAGTTCTCTTATAATAACAGTTACTAAGCTACGATTCAAATGGCTACGTTTGAAGCACTTTATGGTCGTAAGTGCCGTAGTCCTGTATGCTGGGATGATTTTACTGAATCTGTCACCTTAGGACCTGATATGCTTGTTCAAAAGACTGAACAAGTAAAGTTAATTCGCGAGAAAATGAAAGCAGCCCAAGATAGACAAAAATCGTACGCCGATCTCCGACGTCGGCCTGATGAATTTGAAGCGGGTGACAAGGTTCTACTTCGTGTGTCTCCAATGAAAGGAGTAGTTCGCTTTGGTGCTCGTAGAAAGTTAAGCCCAAGTTTCATAGTTCCTTATGATATTGTGGAGAAAGTAGGGAAGTTAGCCTATCGGTTAGCATTGCCTAATGCTCTGGGTAAGGTGCACGACGTTTTTCACATTTCTCAGTTGAAGCGTTACGCCGCAGCCTCTTCTCATGTATTAGATCCAGAGCCATTAGAACTTGATGAGAGCCTAACCTATGAGGAACAGCCTGTCGGGATATTGGATAAGAAGGTCCGTAGTACTCGTCGGAGGGATATCACCATGGTTAAAGTATTATTGTCCAATCACCGCTCACAAGAGGCAACCTGGGAGACGGAAGACTCCATGCGAGAGTAGTATCCTCACCTTTTCTCTCGGGTTAGTAAGTTACGGGGACGTAACTTCGTTAAGGGGGGTAGAAGGCGATAGGATTTTTGCGCGATTTATGTTTTGGGTTGATTTGTGTATGTGTGTATAGTGATTAAGTTCGTTTTACTTGTTTTGTGGTTATGTGTTATGATAAGTGTGGTTTTGGGGTCAAAACCTTTTTAAGGGGGGTAGTCTGTAACACCCCGATATTTTCTCGATATTTTCTTCCCGATATATTTAATAATTCACTAGTAATATTATTTCTATATATATATTTTATTTATTATTGGGCTTGGTCATGAGATTTGCAATCCTTTTTGGCAATTAGAATTATTTGGGCCCAAACTTTTCCTTAGCCCATCTTTTATTTTCAAAAAAAAAAAAGAAAATAGGAGGGACTCTTGGTGGAGCTTGTAACTCCCTTAGGGTAATGAAGGATCAAGGCATTAATCCCATATAATTAACCCTTCTTAATTCCTTAATCATTTTCATTTTGACATCCTTTCATTTCTAAAGTTTCCAAGCACAAAAAAAAAAACATATCCTTTCAAAATTCCTCCTAATCCACATTCCTAACTCTATTACACTTGATCATAGGTGTTTTCCTTTACAATTGTAAATATAATTCTTAATCTATGTTGATTCTTAAGTTTTAATTTAAAATTCTATGATTATTATATGTTTTATCTTATAATTCATGTTTAATTTAAGAATTTAAAATTTCATGTATGATTATGGGATGTATTTTTCTATCTAAATTGATGAAGAATGTTTCTTTTTAGAGTTTTTAGATATGCATATATGTGAAGAATAGGATTGGTTTGTGTGATGGGTAATTTTGAAATTTATATATAAAAATGAATGTTCATATAAAAAAAATGTGTGTGGTTAAAGAAATTATTGTTGAACAATGAATTTAATCTCAAAGATGGTTCATAAGAATTATATAAATTTGGTCATTGATATTTAACAGGCAATGTACCATTTGGAATTCATTTGTTGATGAAATTTTGGTGAATCCCGTAGGGTTATAAAAATGTAAAAAAAATCTGTTTTTGGGACAATTTTTGGCTTGAAAATATGTTAAAAATACTTAGAATACATTATGAATTATGAAAATTGGTACCCGGGGGTTTTGACGCCTTCCGGACGCAACGGTGAAGTCGGATTTGCAGTTTGACAGTTTTAAATTGCATTTCTGGACAGATTATCTATGCTGTCCTGTTTTGTGCGTTTACCATGTTATAGTATGTGATGGATGTTCATGATGTGTGTGGTATTCTAGGTGTGGTTGTAATTGTATGTGTGTGTTATGGTTGATTTGAGGAAAGTGTGTATGTGTGCTTATTTGCCGAATATGATTGAACCTTTTAGGAAGTCGATTCGTGACCAGGAATTGAATAGGACGCTTGAGAGTTGGTTATCTTGCTTAAGGTATGTACACGCAGCGAAGTTCGAATTTAGTCCGATGTATCATATAATAATGGTATACAAAAGTAAAGCATGGATATATATAGTATGAATAATGTTATCTTTCCGAATAAATAATTTTTGATACATTGTTTGATAAGCAGAGGTAGTATGACCTCACTAACCTTAAAAGTGGACGTAGTATGACGTCAATTGGTGGAAATGAAATACTCGCGGTATATGGGGGCATTATGAGCCACCGCGGGGGTATGTATACTTAACCATAGGCACCGAAGTAAGGCGAGTGTCTATGGTAGAGACTTGCTTAGGGGTTAGCTCCCCCTAATGTAATGTCTCACTTATGGAGATTGGAGTTGTACCGGCAGTATGGCTGGATAGTACAGCAGTATGGCTGACTAACCTTTACATGAAATTGATTATTCCTAGTTAGCGTGATCGAAGCGTATTTTCTGAAATCGACAGCTATTAAATCTTTCTCTTGTTGTATTTAATCAATTGGTATGCGACGTTTGCTGACGTGTACTTTTGGTCTTTACGACCCTGCGATGATGTTGTTTCCTTTCTGGGCAATGACTAGCAGTAAGTTAAGTTGCAGGTCTGGGGAGTGAGGATTGTCCCTTGGAGAAATAAATCGTTAAGGATACAGAAGTCTTGATAAGATGAGGCGATTTCGTTCTCAAGTTGTAATAAGTAGATTTAATTTTTTTCGTTGTTGTCCGCTGCTAAGAATTTCTTATATCTAGTAGTTTATAATAACACTAATAGAACTCGATCCGCAAGCTTTCCTTGATTTCAATTCCGTTTTATAACTGCCTTCTAACATCCTGGTTTGACTCGGACTATATTTACCTTTCTTTAAAAAGGTCGTCTTGTCTTTTCAAACGATTCGAGTTATTCCGAGATGTTACAATTGGTATCAGAGCGGGAGTTTTATTTAGTGTTATTTATCTAAATTGATAGACTAACGCAAAAAAAAAATGATGACGAGAGTAAAGGGGTAGACATTAAGGGGATATGATGTGTTTTGCTTGGTGTCTTTAAGCATGATGTTAAGGATAATTTTGTTGTGTGCTTGTTAGATATTTTGTTGATGAATTATAATATTATTTGAGCTTGGAAATTGATTGTTCCTTTGCTCTTTCTTTCATTCGTGAGTCATGGATTATGAACATTTTTTTTTATCTGTCATGGATAAAGGAAAAAGACTTGCTGAAGGGGAAAGTAGTACCCTAGAAGAACCATGGAGAGCCTTAGTAAATGTACCAGTTTGGGCAGAGATAGAAACATTAAAAATTTGGGACAAGAAAGAAGGAGAGAGTGAGCTAGATTATAAGCGCAGGATGGAGATGATCTATAAAAAGTCTCAACAAGTTTACGAGGGAATAATAGCTGAGGAAATTGCTGAGTTGAATGAGAGAATTGCTCAATTGGAGCGAGAGTTTGATAGATGGGATAGAAGAATGGATGATGTAGACAATGAGAGATGTAAGAATGCTGAGGCTAGTGGGGCAAGGGCTGAGATTGTTGAGGATGATGTTTCAGTGGTCGACCCTAACTCAGTTCTGCAGATAGATTTTGATAAGGAGGATCCTGAGGAGGATCTAGGAGAAGATCCCGAAGAAGTCCCCAAAGAAGGTCTGGAGGAAAATACTTGGGGAAATTCCGAGGAGGAGGCTGAAGAGTTTTATGAGGATAGTGCGGAAGGGGGATATAATGCTGATATGGAGGTAGAAGCAGCTGATAGGGAAGATATTATGAGCGAGAGTGATAGTGATATTACAATGTGGGAAGAAATATTACCCGAACCAGAAATTGTTGAGCTTTCAGATTCTGAGGAACAACTAGATATGAGTGACTCCCTACCCATAGAGACACCCACTGATTCTGATAGCACATCCAGTGACGACTCCGGGGATGTTGATTTTGACCCTGACTTATATGAGGAAGATCGGGACCGTATGGATGCATCGCCTTTTACTATATGATCTTGCTTTTGATTGTAGTATTTATGCTTATGATTTTATATGACTATTTTCACGCTAATAGTGATGTATGGATATTCTGTCGAGAAGTTTCTTCTGTTTGTTTTGACAATATGGTTACGAAGAACGGTGATTATTTGGGATTTTGTACCCAAGTATTTTGGAATTTAATAATATGTTATGGCAGAGTATGCGGGTTGAATTATAATATCATCTTGATTTTCTGTTTAATTATTTATAACCTTTTCTCATTAGCTGAATTTGTGAAGTTTGATATATCATGAATTTTGAAATGTTTTGAATATTGAGCATTAGTATAATTAATTAAAATAATTGTTTTTATTTGGTGGATGCTTAGGAGCTGATTAACAGGCCGAACTTTTTAATTCTACCAACTATTAGGATAGACTTCCTTATCTCTAAGAAGTTATATTAGCCTAAGTTTTGTTTAACCTCGATGATGGAAATAGAATATTTATATATACCTTGTTTATTAAAATGTAGTATACCTTCCATCATGCCTCCATTCTTGAGAAAGAACGGAAATAGAAGTGATTTTGACCGTGTACTTCGGAACCTAGTGAAAGCCCTAGTTGGTACAAGAAACCCCAGACAGAAATCCTTGGAAGAGAGGGCTTCATCGATTAGTAAGAGAATAGCCCAGAGTAAGCCCTTTACTTATGATGGGAAAGGACAACCTTCTGCGCTGGAAAACTGGCTTCGAGAGTTTGACAAACTCTTTAGTGTAGTTCGATGTCCCGCGGAATTTATGGTCGACCAGGCTGCATTTTATCTGGTCGAAGATGATGACTACTGGTGGACACATAGTAAGGCGAGGCTGATAGAGGAGAATGATGGTGAATTAAGCTGGGAACGTTTTAAGGGAGCGTTAAGGGATCAATTCTACCCCCCCCCAACGTGAGGACAGATTAGTCAAACGAGTTTGCTAGGTTTGAAATGGGGAATTTAACAGTGCATGCGTATTATCAGAAATTTACGGAATTTCTGAAGTTTTGCCCTGAGGACGTCCCGACTGAAACAAAGAAAATGCAACGCTTCGAATTGGGTTTATCATACGAGATTCAAAAACACATTGAGATCGATAGCTACGATACTTCAGACCAGTTATATAAGAGGGCAGCCCAGATCGGAAATGTTATTAGGAAGGAGCAGGAGAAGTTGGCCCATAGTGGGGACAAAAGGAGGGAACCTATGTTCCATAATGCAGAGAGCAGGAGTAATCATGCACAAAACCACTTTAAGAAACACAAAACCTATGGGGTTATCAAGAAAAAGTGTGCTAGCCAGGACAGTCAAGTAAAGGTGGGAGAGGTTCGATATCTGAGGCTAGGGTACAGAAACCACTTTATGACCGCAATGGAAAGAAAAGAATTTATAACTGTAAGAGATGCCAGAAAAATCATCCAGGGAGAGATTGTCAGGGAGCATTAGTGGACTATTCATACTATGGTAAATCGGGTCATAGAATGTATGAGTGTTATGCTCGATTGGGACAACAAGAACCTCAAGGGGGGAATCACAGAGGTTTTCCACAACAACGATTCGGTAATGGTCGGAGTGGCAATGACACGGGAAATGGAAATCAAAACGGTGTTTGTTTTGGTAGAAACCCTGGGGGTGTCTCAAACCTTAGGTTTTAAAGAAATCATTCTGGAATTCAGCAACCTCAAGAAAATGCTAGGAATGAGAACTTTCCTGGACAAGAGGTAGTCAAGAAGGCGCTACCCCGTTCTTTCAAAATAATGGCAGACTATCAGCAGTTAACGCTAGGGAAGCAGCACAAGTGTCCGATGTGGTCACAGGTACTTTTTGCATCAATTCAAAGTCTGTTAATGTTCTTTTTGATTCTGGTGCATCGTACTCGTTTATTTCTAAGTCTAGAATTAAAGACTTAGGATTGGAAAATCCCGAGAAAATATCTTTCTCAGTTGCTATCCCTTCCGGAGAGACCTTTCATTGTAGTATATTTTTTCGTGGGGTGTCGGTCAATATAGGAAAGACAAAATTCTCGAGTGATTTGTTTCTTTGGAAATGGAAGGTCTAGATGTAATCCTTTGGATGAATTGGTTGGGTAGATATAAGGTAGTAATAGATTGTGAGGGGCAATCTGTAACGCTAAGCGGACCCCGAGGAGAGAAAGTTAAATATAGAAAGCTTCCCAAGGACTCAAGGTCAAAATCGTATCGTTATTGAAGGTCAGGAAGTTAATCAAGCAAGGGCAACCAAGGTTTCTGTGTAGTATAAGTAAGGTGAAGGAGCGGGAGGTGCGACTTGAGAACATTCCGGTGGTCTGTGATTTTAAGGATGTTTTTCCAGAAGAACTTCCTGGTATGCCGCCAAGAAGGGACGTGGACTTTTCGATTGACTTAATCCCTGGGATAGGGCCAATTTCAAAAGCTCCTTACCGAATGGCCCAAAGGGAGATGGAAGAATTGAAAGTCCAATTGGAGGAGTTGTTGGAGAAGGGTTATATAAGACCCAGTGTGTCGCCCTAGGGAGCCCCGGTGTTTTTTGTAAGGAAAAAAAGACGAAACGATGCGTCTCTGCATTGATTACAGAGAACTTAATAAGGTCACTGTTAAGAATAAGTACCCATTACCACGGATTGATGATCTTTTTGATCAGTTACAAGGGGCAGGAGTCTTTTCCAAGATTGATCTGCGGTCAGGGTATCATTACTTACGTATTAAGGAGGAGGATATTAGTAAATCAGCTTTTAGAACCAGATATGGACACTTCGAATTCACCGTGATGCCTTTTGGGTTGACCAACGCACCGGTGGCGTTTATGGGATTGATGAATCGGGTTTTCAACGCGTATCTCGATAAATGTGTGGTGGTGTTCATTGATGATATGTTGGTGTATTCTAAGAGCCCAGAAGAACATCGAGAACATTTAAGGATAGTCTTGCAGATTCTGCGAGAGAATCAGTTGTATGCTAAGTTTCCGAAGTGTGAATTTTGGTTAGAGCAAGTGGCTTTTCTAGGTCACATTGTTTCTAAGAAAGGAATTTCCGTTGATCCAGCAAAAGTAGCAGCTGTTAGGGACTGGTCTACACCCCGAAATGTAACGGATATTCAAAGTTTCTTAGGCTTGGTAGGGTATTATCGTCGTTTTGTGAAGGATTTTTTTTTCATGTCGGTCGTCCGCTAACATCCTTGATGAAGAAGGAGAAGAAGTTCGAATGGACCGAGGAGTGTGAGAAGGCATTTCAGTTGTTGAAGGAGAAATTAACTACAGCTTCAGTGTTGACCTTACCTGGTCCATCTTTGGAATATTCCGTCTACAGTGATGTTTCCAAACATGGATTAGGTTGTGTTTTAATGCAAGATAGGAAAGTAGTGGCGTATGCTTCGCATCAGCTGAAGACTCATGAGGTGAATTATCCAACACATGACTTGGAATTAGCGGCTGTGGTTTTTGCATTAAAAATCTGGCGTTATTATCTCTATAGTGTCAAATGCAAGATCTTCACGGACCATAAAAGTTTGCAATTTTTGTTCACTCAATCCGAGTTGAATTTGCGCCAACGACGTTGGTTAGAACTTATCAGTGATTATGACTTGGAGATTGCTTATCATGAAGGCCGTGCGAATGTGGTCGCTGATGCTTTGAGCAGAAAATCGAGGCACTCAGTCTCAGCATTAATAACCTCTGAGGAATTGTGTAAGGAGTTTGAGAGAATGAGCTTAGAGATAATCCAAGAAGGGGAGTTGGAAGCCAAGTTGAGTGCATTGTCCATTCAACCTACATTTTTCGAAGAGATTATGGCTAAGCAACTGGAAGACCCCAAGTTCATTAAACTTCGGGAGGAGATCAGTGAAGGGAGAGCTGATGGTTTTACAATTCATGAGGATGGTAGTCTTCGTTTTAAAGGACGGTGGTGTGTACCAAATGGGTGTGACTCTTTGAAGGAAAAATTATTGAACGAAGCTCATAATTCTAGATACTCAGTTGATCCTGGTGGAGACAAGATGTATCAAGATTTAAAATGCATGCTTTGGTGGTCGGGTATGAAAAATAATATTGCAGAATTTGTTGCTAAGTGCTTAACGTGTCAAAAGGTCAAGAGTGAGCATAAGAGACCTGCCGGATTATTACAACCTCTAGAAATTCCAGTATGGAAGTGGGACGACATTTCCATGGACTTTGTGTTGGGTTTGCCTCGAACAAGAGCCGCTAATGATACTCTTTGGGTTATCGTGGACAGACTTACTAAGTCGGCAAGGTTTATTCCAATCAATTGTAAGTGGGATATGGAACAACTTGCTTGTGCTTATATTAAGTACGTGATTCGCTATCATGGAATACCTCTTACTATTGTTTCTGATCGAGATACTCAATATTTGTCACATTTCTGGAAATCACTACAACAAGCGTTGGAGACCACCCTTCTTCATAGTACGTCCTTCCACCCAATGACCGATGGTCAGACGGAACGCGTCAATCAAATACTGGAGGATATGATGAGAGCGATAGCCATAGAATGGCAAGGTTCATGGGATGAACATTTGGATCTGGTAGAGTTCTCTTATAATAACAGTTACTAAGCTACGATTCAAATGGCTACGTTTGAAGCACTTTATGGTCGTAAGTGCCGTAGTCCTGTATGCTGGGATGATTTTACTGAATCTGTCACCTTAGGACCTGATATGCTTGTTCAAAAGACTGAACAAGTAAAGTTAATTCGCGAGAAAATGAAAGCAGCCCAAGATAGACAAAAATCGTACGCCGATCTCCGACGTCGGCCTGATGAATTTGAAGCGGGTGACAAGGTTCTACTTCGTGTGTCTCCAATGAAAGGAGTAGTTCGCTTTGGTGCTCGTAGAAAGTTAAGCCCAAGTTTCATAGTTCCTTATGATATTGTGGAGAAAGTAGGGAAGTTAGCCTATCGGTTAGCATTGCCTAATGCTCTGGGTAAGGTGCACGACGTTTTTCACATTTCTCAGTTGAAGCGTTACGCCGCAGCCTCTTCTCATGTATTAGATCCAGAGCCATTAGAACTTGATGAGAGCCTAACCTATGAGGAACAGCCTGTCGGGATATTGGATAAGAAGGTCCGTAGTACTCGTCGGAGGGATATCACCATGGTTAAAGTATTATTGTCCAATCACCGCTCACAAGAGGCAACCTGGGAGACGGAAGACTCCATGCGAGAGTAGTATCCTCACCTTTTCTCTCGGGTTAGTAAGTTACGGGGACGTAACTTCGTTAAGGGGGGTAGAAGGCGATAGGATTTTTGCGCGATTTATGTTTTGGGTTGATTTGTGTATGTGTGTATAGTGATTAAGTTCGTTTTACTTGTTTTGTGGTTATGTGTTATGATAAGTGTGGTTTTGGGGTCAAAACCTTTTTAAGGAGGGTAGTCTGTAACACCCCGATATTTTCTCGATATTTTCTTCCCGATATATTTAATAATTCACTAGTAATATTATTTCTATATATATATTTTATTTATTATTGGGCTTGGTCATGAGATTTGCAATCCTTTTTGGCAATTAGAATTATTTGGGCCCAAACTTTTCCTTAGCCCATCTTTTATTTTCAAAAAAAAAAAAGAAAATAGGAGGGACTCTTGGTGGAGCTTGTAACTCCCTCAGGGTAATGAAGGATCAAGGCATTAATCCCATATAATTAACCCTTCTTAATTCCTTAATCATTTTCATTTTGACATCCTTTCATTTCTAAAGTTTCCAAGCACAAAAAAAAAAACATATCCTTTCAAAATTCCTCCTAATCCACATTCCTAACTCTATTACACTTGATCATAGGTGTTTTCCTTTACAATTGTAAGTGTAATTCTTAATCTATGTTGATTCTTAAGTTTTAATTTAAAATTCTATGATTATTATATGTTTTATCTTATAATTCATGTTTAATTTAAGAATTTAAAATTTCATGTATGATTATGGGATGTATTTTTCTATCTAAATTGATGAAGAATGTTTCTTTTTAGAGTTTTTAGATATGCATATATGTGAAGAATAGGATTGGTTTGTGTGATGGGTAATTTTGAAATTTATATATAAAAATGAATGTTCATATAAAAAAAATGTGTGTGGTTAAAGAAATTATTGTTGAACAATGAATTTAATCTCAAAGATGGTTCATAAGAATTATATAAATTTGGTCATTGATATTTAACAGGCAATGTACCATTTGGAATTCATTTGTTGATGAAATTTTGGTGAATCCCGTAGGGTTATAAAAATGTAAAAAAAATCTGTTTTTGGGACAATTTTTGGCTTGAAAATAGGTTAAAAATACTTAGAATACATTATGAATTATGAAAATTGGTACCCGGGGGTTTTGACGCCTTCCGGACGCAACGGTGAAGTCGGATTTGCAGTTTGACAGTTTTAAATTGCATTTCTGGACAGATTATCTATGCTGTCCTGTTTTGTGCGTTTACCATGTTATAGTATGTGATGGATGTTCATGATGTGTGTGGTATTCTAGGTGTGGTTGTAATTGTATGTGTGTGTTATGGTTGATTTGAGGAAAGTGTGTATGTGTGCTTATTTGCCGAATATGATTGAACCTTTTAGGAAGTCGATTCGTGACCAGGAATTGAATAGGACGCTTGAGAGTTGGTTATCTTGCTTAAGGTATGTACACGCAGCGAAGTTCGAATTTAGTCCGATGTATCATATAATAATGGTATACAAAAGTAAAGCATGGATATATATAGTATGAATAATGTTATCTTTCCGAATAAATAATTTTTGATACATTGTTTGATAAGCAGAGGTAGTATGACCTCACTAACCTTAAAAGTGGACGTAGTATGACGTCAATTGGTGGAAATGAAATACTCGCGGTATATGGGGGCATTATGAGCCACCGCGGGGGTATGTATACTTAACCATAGGCACCGAAGTAAGGCGAGTGTCTATGGTAGAGACTTGCTTAGGGGTTAGCTCCCCCTAATGTAATGTCTCACTTATGGAGATTGGAGTTGTACCGGCAGTATGGCTGGATAGTACAGCAGTATGGCTGACTAACCTTTACATGAAATTGATTATTCTTAGTTAGCGTGATCGAAGCGTATTTTCTGAAATCGACAGCTATTAAATCTTTCTCTTGTTGTATTTAATCAATTGGTATGCGACGTTTGCTGACGTGTACTTTTGGTCTTTACGACCCTGCGATGATGTTGTTTCCTTTCTGGGCAATGACTAGCAGTAAGTTAAGTTGCAGGTCTGGGGAGTGAGGATTGTCCCTTGGAGAAATAAATCGTTAAGGATACAGAAGTCTTGATAAGATGAGGCGATTTCGTTCTCAAGTTGTAATAAGTAGATTTAATTTTTTTCGTTGTTGTCCGCTGCTAAGATTTTCTTATATCTAGTAGTTTATAATAACACTAATAGAACTCGATCCGCAAGCTTTCCTTGATTTCAATTCCGTTTTATAACTGCCTTCTAACATCCTGGTTTGACTCGGACTATATTTACCTTTCTTTAAAAAGGTCGTCTTCTCTTTTCAAACGATTCGAGTTATTCCGAGATGTTACAATTGGTATCAGAGCGGGAGTTTTATTTAGTGTTATTTATCTAAATTGATAGACTAACGCAAAAAAAAAAAATGATGACGAGAGTAAAGGGGTAGACATTAAGGGGATATGATGTGTTTTGCTTGGTGTCTTTAAGCATGATGTTAAGGATAATTTTGTTGTGTGCTTGTTAGATATTTTGTTGATGAATTATAATATTATTTGAGCTTGGAAATTGATTGTTCCTTTGCTCTTTCTTTCATTCGTGAGTCATGGATTATGAACATTTTTTTTTATCTGTCATGGATAAAGGAAAAAGACTTGCTGAAGGGGAAAGTAGTACCCTAGAAGAACCATGGAGAGCCTTAGTAAATGTACCAGTCTGGGCAGAGATAGAAACATTAAAAATTTGGGACAAGAAAGAAGGAGAGAGTGAGCTAGATTATAAGTGCAGGATGGAGATGATCTATAAAAAGTCTCAACAAGTTTACGAGGGAATAATAGCTGAGGAAATTGCTGAGTTGAATGAGAGAATTGCTCAATTGGAGCGAGAGTTTGATAGATGGGATAGAAGAATGGATGATGTAGACAATGAGAGATGTAAGAATGCTGAGGCTAGTGGGGCAAGGGCTGAGATTGTTGAGGATGATGTTTCAGTGGTCGACCCTAACTCAGTTCTGCAGATAGATTTTGATAAGGAGGATCCTGAGGAGGATCTAGGAGAAGATCCCGAAGAAGTCCCCAAAGAAGGTCTGGAGGAAAATACTTGGGGAAATTCCGAGGAGGAGGCTGAAGAGTTTTATGAGGATAGTGCGGAAGGGGGATATAATGCTGATATGGAGGTAGAAGCAGCTGATAGGGAAGATATTATGAGCGAGAGTGATAGTGATATTACAATGTGGGAAGAAATATTACCCGAACCAGAAATTGTTGAGCTTTCAGATTCTGAGGAACAACTAGATATGAGTGACTCCCTACCCATAGAGACACCCACTGATTCTGATAGCACATCCAGTGACGACTCCGGGGATGTTGATTTTGACCCTGACTTATATGAGGAAGATCGGGACCGTATGGATGCATCGCCTTTTACTATATGATCTTGCTTTTGATTGTAGTATTTATGCTTATGATTTTATATGACTATTTTCACGCTAATAGTGATGTATGGATATTCTGTCGAGAAGTTTCTTCTGTTTGTTTTGACAATATGGTTACGAAGAACGGTGATTATTTGGGATTTTGTACCCAAGTATTTTGGAATTTAATAATATGTTATGGCAGAGTATGCGGGTTGAATTATAATATCATCTTGATTTTCTGTTTAATTATTTATAACCTTTTCTCATTAGCTGAATTTGTGAAGTTTGATATATCATGAATTTTGAAATGTTTTGAATATTGAGCATTAGTATAATTAATTAAAATAATTGTTTTTATTTGGTGGATGCTTAGGAGCTGATTAACAGGCCGAACTTTTTAATTCTACCAACTATTAGGATAGACTTCCTTATCTCTAAGAAGTTATATTAGCCTAAGTTTTGTTTAACCTCGATGATGGAAATAGAATATTTATATATACCTTGTTTATTAAAATGTAGTATACCTTCCATCATGCCTCCATTCTTGAGAAAGAACGGAAATAGAAGTGATTTTGACCGTGTACTTCGGAACCTAGTGAAAGCCCTAGTTGGTACAAGAAACCCCAGACAGAAATCCTTGGAAGAGAGGGCTTCATCGATTAGTAAGAGAATAGCCCAGAGTAAGCCCTTTACTTATGATGGGAAAGGACAACCTTCTGCGCTGGAAAACTGGCTTCGAGAGTTTGACAAACTCTTTAGTGTAGTTCGATGTCCCGCGGAATTTATGGTCGACCAGGCTGCATTTTATCTGGTCGAAGATGATGACTACTGGTGGACACATAGTAAGGCGAGGCTGATAGAGGAGAATGATGGTGAATTAAGCTGGGAACGTTTTAAGGGAGCGTTAAGGGATCAATTCTACCCCCCCCCCCCCCCCCCCCCCCCAACGTGAGGACAGATTAGTCAAACGAGTTTGCTAGGTTTGAAATGGGGAATTTAACAGTGCATGCGTATTATCAGAAATTTACGGAATTTCTGAAGTTTTGCCCTGAGGACGTCCCGACTGAAACAAAGAAAATGCAACGCTTCGAATTGGGTTTATCATACGAGATTCAAAAACACATTGAGATCGATAGCTACGATACTTCAGACCAGTTATATAAGAGGGCAGCCCAGATCGGAAATGTTATTAGGAAGGAGCAGGAGAAGTTGGCCCATAGTGGGGACAAAAGGAGGGAACCTATGTTCCATAATGCAGAGAGCAGGAGTAATCATGCACAAAACCACTTTAAGAAACACAAAACCTATGGGGTTATCAAGAAAAAGTGTGCTAGCCAGGACAGTCAAGTAAAGGTGGGAGAGGTTCGATATCTGAGGCTAGGGTACAGAAACCACTTTATGACCGCAATGGAAAGAAAAGAATTTATAACTGTAAGAGATGCCAGAAAAATCATCCAGGGAGAGATTGTCAGGGAGCATTAGTGGACTATTCATACTATGGTAAATCGGGTCATAGAATGTATGAGTGTTATGCTCGATTGGGACAACAAGAACCTCAAGGGGGGAATCACAGAGGTTTTCCACAACAACGATTCGGTAATGGTCGGAGTGGCAATGACACGGGAAATGGAAATCAAAACGGTGTTTGTTTTGGTAGAAACCCTGGGGGTGTCTCAAACCTTAGGTTTTAAAGAAATCATTCCGGAATTCAGCAACCTCAAGAAAATGCTAGGAATGAGAACTTTCCTGGACAAGAGGTAGTCAAGAAGGCGCTACCCCCGTTCTTTCAAAATAATGGCAGACTATCAGCAGTTAACGCTAGGGAAGCAGCACAAGTGTCCGATGTGGTCACAGGTACTTTTTGCATCAATTCAAAGTCTGTTAATGTTCTTTTTGATTCTGGTGCATCGTACTCGTTTATTTCTAAGTCTAGAATTAAAGACTTAGGATTGGAAAATCCCGAGAAAATATCTTTCTCAGTTGCTATCCCTTCCGGAGAGACCTTTCATTGTAGTATATTTTTTCGTGGGGTGTCGGTCAATATAGGAAAGACAAAATTCTCGAGTGATTTGTTTCTTTGGAAATGGAAGGTCTAGATGTAATCCTTTGGATGAATTGGTTGGGTAGATATAAGGTAGTAATAGATTGTGAGGGGCAATCTGTAACGCTAAGCGGACCCCGAGGAGAGAAAGTTAAATATAGAAAGCTTCCCAAGGACTCAAGGTCAAAATCGTATCGTTATTGAAGGTCAGGAAGTTAATCAAGCAAGGGCAACCAAGGTTTCTGTGTAGTATAAGTAAGGTGAAGGAGCGGGAGGTGCGACTTGAGAACATTCCGGTGGTCTGTGATTTTAAGGATGTTTTTCCAGAAGAACTTCCTGGTATGCCGCCAAGAAGGGACGTGGACTTTTCGATTGACTTAATCCCTGGGATAGGGCCAATTTCAAAAGCTCCTTACCGAATGGCCCAAAGGGAGATGGAAGAATTGAAAGTCCAATTGGAGGAGTTGTTGGAGAAGGGTTATATAAGACCCAGTGTGTCGCCCTAGGGAGCCCCGGTGTTTTTTGTAAGGAAAAAAAGACGAAACGATGCGTCTCTGCATTGATTACAGAGAACTTAATAAGGTCACTGTTAAGAATAAGTACCCATTACCACGGATTGATGATCTTTTTGATCAGTTACAAGGGGCAGGAGTCTTTTCCAAGATTGATCTGCGGTCAGGGTATCATTACTTACGTATTAAGGAGGAGGATATTAGTAAATCAGCTTTTAGAACCAGATATGGACACTTCGAATTCACCGTGATGCCTTTTGGGTTGACCAACGCACCGGTGGCGTTTATGGGATTGATGAATCGGGTTTTCAACGCGTATCTCGATAAATGTGTGGTGGTGTTCATTGATGATATGTTGGTGTATTCTAAGAGCCCAGAAGAACATCGAGAACATTTAAGGATAGTCTTGCAGATTCTGCGAGAGAATCAGTTGTATGCTAAGTTTCCGAAGTGTGAATTTTGGTTAGAGCAAGTGGCTTTTCTAGGTCACATTGTTTCTAAGAAAGGAATTTCCGTTGATCCAGCAAAAGTAGCAGCTGTTAGGGACTGGTCTACACCCCGAAATGTAACGGATATTCAAAGTTTCTTAGGCTTGGTAGGGTATTATCGTCGTTTTGTGAAGGATTTTTTTTTCATGTCGGTCGTCCGCTAACATCCTTGATGAAGAAGGAGAAGAAGTTCGAATGGACCGAGGAGTGTGAGAAGGCATTTCAGTTGTTGAAGGAGAAATTAACTACAGCTTCAGTGTTGACCTTACCTGGTCCATCTTTGGAATATTCCGTCTACAGTGATGTTTCCAAACATGGATTAGGTTGTGTTTTAATGCAAGATAGGAAAGTAGTGGCGTATGCTTCGCATCAGCTGAAGACTCATGAGGTGAATTATCCAACACATGACTTGGAATTAGCGGCTGTGGTTTTTGCATTAAAAATCTGGCGTTATTATCTCTATAGTGTCAAATGCAAGATCTTCACGGACCATAAAAGTTTGCAATTTTTGTTCACTCAATCCGAGTTGAATTTGCGCCAACGACGTTGGTTAGAACTTATCAGTGATTATGACTTGGAGATTGCTTATCATGAAGGCCGTGCGAATGTGGTCGCTGATGCTTTGAGCAGAAAATCGAGGCACTCAGTCTCAGCATTAATAACCTCTGAGGAATTGTGTAAGGAGTTTGAGAGAATGAGCTTAGAGATAATCCAAGAAGGGGAGTTGGAAGCCAAGTTGAGTGCATTGTCCATTCAACCTACATTTTTCGAAGAGATTATGGCTAAGCAACTGGAAGACCCCAAGTTCATTAAACTTCGGGAGGAGATCAGTGAAGGGAGAGCTGATGGTTTTACAATTCATGAGGATGGTAGTCTTCGTTTTAAAGGACGGTGGTGTGTACCAAATGGGTGTGACTCTTTGAAGGAAAAATTATTGAACGAAGCTCATAATTCTAGATACTCAGTTGATCCTGGTGGAGACAAGATGTATCAAGATTTAAAATGCATGCTTTGGTGGTCGGGTATGAAAAATAATATTGCAGAATTTGTTGCTAAGTGCTTAACGTGTCAAAAGGTCAAGAGTGAGCATAAGAGACCTGCCGGATTATTACAACCTCTAGAAATTCCAGTATGGAAGTGGGACGACATTTCCATGGACTTTGTGTTGGGTTTGCCTCGAACAAGAGCCGCTAATGATACTCTTTGGGTTATCGTGGACAGACTTACTAAGTCGGCAAGGTTTATTCCAATCAATTGTAAGTGGGATATGGAACAACTTGCTTGTGCTTATATTAAGTACGTGATTCGCTATCATGGAATACCTCTTACTATTGTTTCTGATCGAGATACTCAATATTTGTCACATTTCTGGAAATCACTACAACAAGCGTTGGAGACCACCCTTCTTCATAGTACGTCCTTCCACCCAATGACCGATGGTCAGACGGAACGCGTCAATCAAATACTGGAGGATATGATGAGAGCGATAGCCATAGAATGGCAAGGTTCATGGGATGAACATTTGGATCTGGTAGAGTTCTCTTATAATAACAGTTACTAAGCTACGATTCAAATGGCTACGTTTGAAGCACTTTATGGTCGTAAGTGCCGTAGTCCTGTATGCTGGGATGATTTTACTGAATCTGTCACCTTAGGACCTGATATGCTTGTTCAAAAGACTGAACAAGTAAAGTTAATTCGCGAGAAAATGAAAGCAGCCCAAGATAGACAAAAATCGTACGCCGATCTCCGACGTCGGCCTGATGAATTTGAAGCGGGTGACAAGGTTCTACTTCGTGTGTCTCCAATGAAAGGAGTAGTTCGCTTTGGTGCTCGTAGAAAGTTAAGCCCAAGTTTCATAGTTCCTTATGATATTGTGGAGAAAGTAGGGAAGTTAGCCTATCGGTTAGCATTGCCTAATGCTCTGGGTAAGGTGCACGACGTTTTTCACATTTCTCAGTTGAAGCGTTACGCCGCAGCCTCTTCTCATGTATTAGATCCAGAGCCATTAGAACTTGATGAGAGCCTAACCTATGAGGAACAGCCTGTCGGGATATTGGATAAGAAGGTCCGTAGTACTCGTCGGAGGGATATCACCATGGTTAAAGTATTATTGTCCAATCACCGCTCACAAGAGGCAACCTGGGAGACGGAAGACTCCATGCGAGAGTAGTATCCTCACCTTTTCTCTCGGGTTAGTAAGTTACGGGGACGTAACTTCGTTAAGGGGGGTAGAAGGCGATAGGATTTTTGCGCGATTTATGTTTTGGGTTGATTTGTGTATGTGTGTATAGTGATTAAGTTCGTTTTACTTGTTTTGTGGTTATGTGTTATGATAAGTGTGGTTTTGGGGTCAAAACCTTTTTAAGGAGGGTAGTCTGTAACACCCCGATATTTTCTCGATATTTTCTTCCCGATATATTTAATAATTCACTAGTAATATTATTTCTATATATATATTTTATTTATTATTGGGCTTGGTCATGAGATTTGCAATCCTTTTTGGCAATTAGAATTATTTGGGCCCAAACTTTTCCTTAGCCCATCTTTTATTTTCAAAAAAAAAAAAGAAAATAGGAGGGACTCTTGGTGGAGCTTGTAACTCCCTCAGGGTAATGAAGGATCAAGGCATTAATCCCATATAATTAACCCTTCTTAATTCCTTAATCATTTTCATTTTGACATCCTTTCATTTCTAAAGTTTCCAAGCACAAAAAAAAAAACATATCCTTTCAAAATTCCTCCTAATCCACATTCCTAACTCTATTACACTTGATCATAGGTGTTTTCCTTTACAATTGTAAGTGTAATTCTTAATCTATGTTGATTCTTAAGTTTTAATTTAAAATTCTATGATTATTATATGTTTTATCTTATAATTCATGTTTAATTTAAGAATTTAAAATTTCATGTATGATTATGGGATGTATTTTTCTATCTAAATTGATGAAGAATGTTTCTTTTTAGAGTTTTTAGATATGCATATATGTGAAGAATAGGATTGGTTTGTGTGATGGGTAATTTTGAAATTTATATATAAAAATGAATGTTCATATAAAAAAAATGTGTGTGGTTAAAGAAATTATTGTTGAACAATGAATTTAATCTCAAAGATGGTTCATAAGAATTATATAAATTTGGTCATTGATATTTAACAGGCAATGTACCATTTGGAATTCATTTGTTGATGAAATTTTGGTGAATCCCGTAGGGTTATAAAAATGTAAAAAAAATCTGTTTTTGGGACAATTTTTGGCTTGAAAATAGGTTAAAAATACTTAGAATACATTATGAATTATGAAAATTGGTACCCGGGGGTTTTGACGCCTTCCGGACGCAACGGTGAAGTCGGATTTGCAGTTTGACAGTTTTAAATTGCATTTCTGGACAGATTATCTATGCTGTCCTGTTTTGTGCGTTTACCATGTTATAGTATGTGATGGATGTTCATGATGTGTGTGGTATTCTAGGTGTGGTTGTAATTGTATGTGTGTGTTATGGTTGATTTGAGGAAAGTGTGTATGTGTGCTTATTTGCCGAATATGATTGAACCTTTTAGGAAGTCGATTCGTGACCAGGAATTGAATAGGACGCTTGAGAGTTGGTTATCTTGCTTAAGGTATGTACACGCAGCGAAGTTCGAATTTAGTCCGATGTATCATATAATAATGGTATACAAAAGTAAAGCATGGATATATATAGTATGAATAATGTTATCTTTCCGAATAAATAATTTTTGATACATTGTTTGATAAGCAGAGGTAGTATGACCTCACTAACCTTAAAAGTGGACGTAGTATGACGTCAATTGGTGGAAATGAAATACTCGCGGTATATGGGGGCATTATGAGCCACCGCGGGGGTATGTATACTTAACCATAGGCACCGAAGTAAGGCGAGTGTCTATGGTAGAGACTTGCTTAGGGGTTAGCTCCCCCTAATGTAATGTCTCACTTATGGAGATTGGAGTTGTACCGGCAGTATGGCTGGATAGTACAGCAGTATGGCTGACTAACCTTTACATGAAATTGATTATTCTTAGTTAGCGTGATCGAAGCGTATTTTCTGAAATCGACAGCTATTAAATCTTTCTCTTGTTGTATTTAATCAATTGGTATGCGACGTTTGCTGACGTGTACTTTTGGTCTTTACGACCCTGCGATGATGTTGTTTCCTTTCTGGGCAATGACTAGCAGTAAGTTAAGTTGCAGGTCTGGGGAGTGAGGATTGTCCCTTGGAGAAATAAATCGTTAAGGATACAGAAGTCTTGATAAGATGAGGCGATCTCGTTCTCAAGTTGTAATAAGTAGATTTAATTTTTTTCGTTGTTGTCCGCTGCTAAGATTTTCTTATATCTAGTAGTTTATAATAACACTAATAGAACTCGATCCGCAAGCTTTCCTTGATTTCAATTCCGTTTTATAACTGCCTTCTAACATCCTGGTTTGACTCGGACTATATTTACCTTTCTTTAAAAAGGTCGTCTTCTCTTTTCAAACGATTCGAGTTATTCCGAGATGTTACAATTGGTATCAGAGCGGGAGTTTTATTTAGTGTTATTTATCTAAATTGATAGACTAACGCAAAAAAAAAAAATGATGACGAGAGTAAAGGGGTAGACATTAAGGGGATATGATGTGTTTTGCTTGGTGTCTTTAAGCATGATGTTAAGGATAATTTTGTTGTGTGCTTGTTAGATATTTTGTTGATGAATTATAATATTATTTGAGCTTGGAAATTGATTGTTCCTTTGCTCTTTCTTTCATTCGTGAGTCATGGATTATGAACATTTTTTTTTATCTGTCATGGATAAAGGAAAAAGACTTGCTGAAGGGGAAAGTAGTACCCTAGAAGAACCATGGAGAGCCTTAGTAAATGTACCAGTCTGGGCAGAGATAGAAACATTAAAAATTTGGGACAAGAAAGAAGGAGAGAGTGAGCTAGATTATAAGTGCAGGATGGAGATGATCTATAAAAAGTCTCAACAAGTTTACGAGGGAATAATAGCTGAGGAAATTGCTGAGTTGAATGAGAGAATTGCTCAATTGGAGCGAGAGTTTGATAGATGGGATAGAAGAATGGATGATGTAGACAATGAGAGATGTAAGAATGCTGAGGCTAGTGGGGCAAGGGCTGAGATTGTTGAGGATGATGTTTCAGTGGTCGACCCTAACTCAGTTCTGCAGATAGATTTTGATAAGGAGGATCCTGAGGAGGATCTAGGAGAAGATCCCGAAGAAGTCCCCAAAGAAGGTCTGGAGGAAAATACTTGGGGAAATTCCGAGGAGGAGGCTGAAGAGTTTTATGAGGATAGTGCGGAAGGGGGATATAATGCTGATATGGAGGTAGAAGCAGCTGATAGGGAAGATATTATGAGCGAGAGTGATAGTGATATTACAATGTGGGAAGAAATATTACCCGAACCAGAAATTGTTGAGCTTTCAGATTCTGAGGAACAACTAGATATGAGTGACTCCCTACCCATAGAGACACCCACTGATTCTGATAGCACATCCAGTGACGACTCCGGGGATGTTGATTTTGACCCTGACTTATATGAGGAAGATCGGGACCGTATGGATGCATCGCCTTTTACTATATGATCTTGCTTTTGATTGTAGTATTTATGCTTATGATTTTATATGACTATTTTCACGCTAATAGTGATGTATGGATATTCTGTCGAGAAGTTTCTTCTGTTTGTTTTGACAATATGGTTACGAAGAACGGTGATTATTTGGGATTTTGTACCCAAGTATTTTGGAATTTAATAATATGTTATGGCAGAGTATGCGGGTTGAATTATAATATCATCTTGATTTTCTGTTTAATTATTTATAACCTTTTCTCATTAGCTGAATTTGTGAAGTTTGATATATCATGAATTTTGAAATGTTTTGAATATTGAGCATTAGTATAATTAATTAAAATAATTGTTTTTATTTGGTGGATGCTTAGGAGCTGATTAACAGGCCGAACTTTTTAATTCTACCAACTATTAGGATAGACTTCCTTATCTCTAAGAAGTTATATTAGCCTAAGTTTTGTTTAACCTCGATGATGGAAATAGAATATTTATATATACCTTGTTTATTAAAATGTAGTATACCTTCCATCATGCCTCCATTCTTGAGAAAGAACGGAAATAGAAGTGATTTTGACCGTGTACTTCGGAACCTAGTGAAAGCCCTAGTTGGTACAAGAAACCCCAGACAGAAATCCTTGGAAGAGAGGGCTTCATCGATTAGTAAGAGAATAGCCCAGAGTAAGCCCTTTACTTATGATGGGAAAGGACAACCTTCTGCGCTGGAAAACTGGCTTCGAGAGTTTGACAAACTCTTTAGTGTAGTTCGATGTCCCGCGGAATTTATGGTCGACCAGGCTGCATTTTATCTGGTCGAAGATGATGACTACTGGTGGACACATAGTAAGGCGAGGCTGATAGAGGAGAATGATGGTGAATTAAGCTGGGAACGTTTTAAGGGAGCGTTAAGGGATCAATTCTACCCCCCCCCCCCCCCAACGTGAGGACAGATTAGTCAAACGAGTTTGCTAGGTTTGAAATGGGGAATTTAACAGTGCATGCGTATTATCAGAAATTTACGGAATTTCTGAAGTTTTGCCCTGAGGACGTCCCGACTGAAACAAAGAAAATGCAACGCTTCGAATTGGGTTTATCATACGAGATTCAAAAACACATTGAGATCGATAGCTACGATACTTCAGACCAGTTATATAAGAGGGCAGCCCAGATCGGAAATGTTATTAGGAAGGAGCAGGAGAAGTTGGCCCATAGTGGGGACAAAAGGAGGGAACCTATGTTCCATAATGCAGAGAGCAGGAGTAATCATGCACAAAACCACTTTAAGAAACACAAAACCTATGGGGTTATCAAGAAAAAGTGTGCTAGCCAGGACAGTCAAGTAAAGGTGGGAGAGGTTCGATATCTGAGGCTAGGGTACAGAAACCACTTTATGACCGCAATGGAAAGAAAAGAATTTATAACTGTAAGAGATGCCAGAAAAATCATCCAGGGAGAGATTGTCGGGGAGCATTAGTGGACTATTCATACTATGGTAAATCGGGTCATAGAATGTATGAGTGTTATGCTCGATTGGGACAACAAGAACCTCAAGGGGGGAATCACAGAGGTTTTCCACAACAAAGATTCGGTAATGGTCGGAGTGGCAATGACACGGGAAATAGAAATCAAAACGGTGTTTGTTTTGGTAGAAACCCTGGGGGTGTCTTAAACCTTAGGTTTTAAAGAAATCATTCCGGAATTCAGCAACCTCAAGGGAATGCTAGGAATGAGAACTTTCCTGGACAAGAGGTAGTCAAGAAGGCGCTACCCCGTTCTTTCAAAATAATGGCAGACTATCAGCAGTTAACGCTACGGAAGCAGCACAAGTGTCCGATGTGGTCACAGGTACTTTTTGCATCAATTCAAAGTCTGTTAAAGTTCTTTTTGATTCTGGTGCATCGTACTCGTTTATTTCTAAGTCTAGAATTAAAGACTTAGGATTGGAAAATCCCGAGAAAACATCTTTCTCAGTCGCTATCCCTTCCGGAGAGATCTTTCATTGTAGTATATTATTTCGTGGGGTGTCGGTCAATATAGGAAAGACAAAATTCTCGAGTGATTTGTTTCTTTGGAAATGGAAGGTCTAGATGTAATCCTTGGGATGGATTGGTTGGGTAGATATAAGGTAGTAATAGATTGTGAGGGGCAATCTGTAACGCTAAGCGGACCCCGAGGAGAGAAAGTTAAATATAGAAAGCTTCCCAAGGACCCAAGGTCAAAATCGTATCGTCATTGAAGGTCAGGAAGTTAATCAAGCAAGGGCAACCGTGGTTTCTGTGTAGTATAAGTAAGGTGAGGGAGCGGGAGGTGCGACTTGAGAACATTCCGGTGGTCTGTGATTTTAAGGATGTTTTTCCAGAAGAACTTCCTCGTATGCCGCCAAGAAGGGACGTGGACTTTTCGATTGACTGAATCCCTGCGATAGGGCCAATTTTAAAAGCTCCTTACCGAATGGCCCAAAGGGAGATGGAAGAATTGAAAGTCCAATTGAAGGAGTTGTTGGAGAAGGGTTATATAAGACCCAGTGTGTCGCCCCAGGGAGCCCCGGTGTTTTTTGTAAGGAAAAAGGACGAAACGATGCGTCTCTGCATTGATTACAGAGAACTTAATAAGGTCACTGTTAAGAATAAGTACCCATTACCACGGATTGATGATCTTTTTGATCAGTTACAAGGGACAGGAGTCTTTTCCAATATTGATCTGCGGTCAGGGTATTATCAGTTACGTATTAAGGAGGAGGATATTAGTAAATCAGCTTTTAGAACCAGATATGGACACTTCGAATTCACCGTGATGCCTTTTGGGTTGATCAACGCACCGGCGGCGTTTATGGGATTGATTAATCGGGTTTTCAACGCGTATCTCGATAAATGTGTGGTGGTGTTCATTGATGATATCTTGGTGTATTCTAAGAGCCCAGAAGAACATCGAGAACATTTAAGGATAGTCTTGCAGATTCTGCGAGAGAATCAGTTGTATGCTAAGTTTCCGAAGTGTGAATTTTGGTTAGAGCAAGTGGCTTTTCTAGGTCACATTGTTTCTAAGGAAGGAATTTCCGTTGATCCAGCAAAAGTAGCAGCTGTTAGGACTGGTAATACACCCCGAAATGTTACGGATATTCGAAGTTTCTTAGGCTTGGTAGGGTATTATCGTCGTTTTGTGAAGGATTTTTTTTTTCATGTCGGTCATCCGCTAACATCCTTGATGAAGAAGGAGAAGAAGTTCGAATGGACCGAGGAGTATGAGAAGGCATTTCAGTTGTTGAAGGAGAAATTAACTACAGCTCCAGTGTTATAACTGCCTTCTAACATCCTGGTTTGACTCGGACTATATTTACCTTTCTTTAAAAAGGTCGTCTTCTCTTTTCAAACGATCTGAGTTATTCCTAGATGTTACAAGTTAAGTCTTTCTAAAACGCAAACGTCGACACTGGAACCACGATCCATGCTTGGCATGTTGATTTGAGAAGCCGGCGACGAATCATTCTGCCGTGACATAGTTTTGATAGGCCGTTGGTGCGTTAACTTTATTAGCTTCTAAATAACTTTTGTTTTTCTATAAAGGCGCACAGTTTTAAGGCAGATGCTGCCGAAATTTCTACTCAACTTTTTAAAGTTAATATTTAAAATTTATCCAAATTCTTTTCCTTTTTTTATGTAACACCCAAATTTCTTCCCGTCCTTTACGGTTTTGGTTTCTTTAAGGGTTCGGAAATTCAGGGGTATTACAAGTGGTTACCAGAGCTAGTGGTCCCTATTTTCGACGCTTTGTGTCCTCAAATTCGTTGAGAAATTGCTTGAAGTTAGAAGTTATTCGTGAGAGTTTGGGTAGATATGGGATAGGTGCATATATTACATATTCATGCGTAATGATTATCATTGCACGTGCATAGATAAATATATAGTTTGTTTTAGCTTGTTATGAGACTCATTTTCATGTGTGTTATTATTATAATTAAAAGTTATGATGGTGGTTTGAATGTTGACATGATTTAACAAATCAGTAGATTTGAATTATGCATTATCAAGCAATAATGAAATTTTTGAGTATTTGGTTCAACTCATGAGTTGTATTATAAGTAGTCATTATGGAGATATGAAGTATGAATGATGAAATTCTAGAAAAGTTGGTTGCATCGGGAACTTCCTCTTGCTTATGATGATTATATGAAATTTAGTCTTATGTGTCTGAATATTTGTTCATGTTAATTGTTTTCATAAAGCTTGCGAGCTTTGATATTGATCCTATACATGAACCCACTGTTTATTTATCTGCTTGAGCATCCCCTTTGTCAAGTGCATTCGTTCATCATAACATAGAAGTGGTGATCATAATTCTCTTGAATATGTTTAATGACTGTGCAAGCATGATCGTAAGTAGTTTAAACTAGAATAAGGATAAGAGCTAAAGTGTAATAAGAATTCGATATATTGTAAATGAAAGAAAGGGATCTTGTATGCGATACCTTGTAAATAAAGTTTTAATCACCAGTTGATGATGATAATGTGGTCATAGTTAAAGTGTAGATACGTTAAAACCTAAATATAAGGAAAAGTTCAAGAGCACGTTAACAGTTTATAGTTTGAGAATTCAACCCCCAATTTCGAACCATGATTTATAAGAGTATTATTGATATATTCTTCGTATAGTGATGAGTTGAAGTTAAGAGATTATTTTCAACGTCTCTAAGTGTTTAATGATAATGCTATATCAGTTGAACTAAATTATCACATTAGTATTGTTGTTCAAACTAGAATTGCCTTAATATTTTCATTTGAAGTTATAATTCTTACTAGGTTGAGGCTCTTGATCTTTGTAATTAGCTATAGTAACATTGGTGTTGAGTTTTAGTGTGGTATAATTGTGTCTACCAATAAATGTTTTCAGTCTCATACGATCATTGAGACTGATGCTTTAAATTGGTTAATGTAATATATATTTGTTAGTTCTAAGCCCAACATCTTATTCTTGTAGTGAGACCTTAAGAATCAGTTGAGTGTAAAAATTGTAGTCAACCTATTAGCCCTAGTTAACCACTTTATACATATTTTGATGAATTATATACTATAACGGTCCCCTGTCATTGATTTTGATTTTTGTAAGCATTCAACTCTCAACATAATGAATATAGTATTTCATGTTTGTCGAGTGATAACGACCTTTAAGTCACCATTTGCTTGTCAAAAAAAAAAAAAAAAAAAAAAAAAAAAAAAAAAAAACGTGTTGAAGTGTTTCTTTGGATAAAATATGGGTGATTTTGAGTTTGAGTAAAAAAAAAATTAGCATTCGCAAGTCCTTTAAGTTTGGTATTTCGTGGAGACATGGTATATCATTTATACATAAGTCGGTAACTTTATATTGAAGTGGATAGTTAAAGAATAATCATCATAAACAAATTTGCATGTTAAGGGCCTAAGGATTGATTCGAGGGAGCACTATTGAGTTAAGACTGATAACTTTGTCTTATTAAATACTTATATGGAGTGATGAATGTTTTAAACGGATGACAATGTGAAGAAGAATCGTGACGGTTTTAAAGCGTTAGCTAGATAGAATGATATTTGAAATTAAAAAGGAATCTGTGATATTATAATTGGTTTTCTCCTGACCTTCTAGGCAGTCACAAGACATAAGGATAAAATAATCTGATGATGAGGTTAAATGAGCGTCTTCGTGCACATAAGATACAGTTAAATGTTTTTAGTATTTTTTAGTATCTCATTGATCACCAATTTAATAGTCCTGCCAGTGTATTGAAATGATAAGACTTAGATGAGATTTCATATAAAGCTGACTTTACAAAGGTTACTGTTTTACTAATGATTGATGTGATACGTGGTAAGTTAAGGTTGGAGAGTTACTGAAGATAATGTGGTTCTAATAAAAGTCGATAGGTGTTTTAATATCATTGAAGAAACAACATTGAGTATGCGAATAGTTATAATTTGAGAGACGAATTGAGATAATGGATTAGGTCTTAAATGATTATTATACACAATCATTATTATGCGATAAAGAGAGTTAAATAATATTTGCACTTGTGTTAAGAAGAGTTTTAATTTGATGTTACTAAATCATTGGATCGTAATAAGCATTTAATGAAAAGAGTTTTGAAATTTTGACGTGTTTTAATACAAACGATTATGTTATAGTTGTTAGTTCTAAGTCTCGCATCTTAGGTCGAAGGGTGATTGAATCCCACTTGTTTGTGAGGGAATAATTGTAATGCATAATCTCAAGTGTTGCGTTACTTTTGTTAGTTTTGTGTTGTTGTACTTTAGTATAGTGTTAGGATTGTTAATGTAGCAGTCATATGGTTGCGATAACGGTCTTATAGTTAAAGGTAGAATTGTGATGGAAATGTTATGGTGTAGATTGGATATTGTGAAATTAGTGTTGGTATCACAACTTTATCAAATTGTATGATACATGACTGCTTTGCTATTGATATTGGAAATTGTGGTGATGTAGGTGTGTTTATCAGTTATTTTTCATCTTGCATTTTTTTATGTATACATAAAATGTCATCTTTGTTGATCATCACTATTATTATTACCCTGTTAGTACCATTAGCACCGTCGTTATATACGTACATGATGCATTACTTTAGTCATATATAAGTTCATGATCTTAATTGATATAAATTCTATACTTTCAACATATCTAGTCGTATGGTAAGTGAATAGCTGAAAAATGTTGGTAACCTTTGACATTGCCCTTCATGATTCTAAATCATCCTCACATTATCATAATTAGAATTTGAAATTTTGATGGATAATGGATGTTCTTATTGAACAATTACGATATGTGTATTAGTATCGTGGCTGTGAAGTATGATTATTAACTACAGTAACTTGCTAAAATGTGGCATATATAATTGGATTATATATATACTTGAAACATGTATTATGTTATGAGTTATTAATTTGAGTTGTTAATCTATTAATCAAGTCATGATGTATGATCTAGAATGTTATAAAATAATTTGATCATATATGATTAGTGAAAAAAGCATTTCATGTTAAGTAAAAGGTTAGGATTATGTTAGGATAAGTAAAGTTAGTGGTGAATCGATTTGGGAGTTGATAACCAACCAGTTTTGTAAGATTCATGTATCCTTAGGTATAGAGTCTAATTGTAATACGAGTTAAGTGTCGAGCAACTTCGTGCACCTTACTTTTAGGACCTTGTTGTTTTGATATTTTACCGCCATTTATAGCTCAAATTATAATAGTTAAACCTTTCGTACATTTTAAGACTATCAAAAAGTACGACCTTAGGTGGTCACGTAGAAGTGGACAGGTTGTTTGAAGAATTACATTAGGTAACAGAACATTTCGTGTTGTTACGAGCTCAATTGATACACTTTTTAAAAGCCACATTTGCTAGATCTGTTACTTTTGTTAACATTGAGGAGAGTTGTCTTACTAAGAGAACATATTGAGACCTAGATACTAGGGTGTGTAGTACTGAGATCAAAGATATTAAATAATTAGCGTTCCATGGTGTAACCACACTATCCTTGCATATGTATCGAGGATAGTGAGTTACGGGGTCGTAACTGAGTTTTAAGGGGGGTAGAATGCGGTAGAATTTCGCGCGTTTACACGCATTTTCTCCTGCGCTTTCATGCATTTTCGCGTCTATGATAACAACCTATTACAAACTTACATTCTTTTAATTGATTGTTATAACCAATTTGTGTAATATTTACATGCTTTTGATTGATTGTTTGAATCAATTGGTGTGATATTTACATGCTTTTGATTAGATGTTGAGCAAATTTAGGTGATTATAAATACTCGAAATGAGATATGTATGAATATTCTGATAGATTGAGTATCCTTTTGTTAATAGTGTCAATAAGGTCACAATCGTTGAGTCAATTTTGGAACTTAAAATAGTTAAAACACCTTCTTGAGTTATTAGAATTTAAAAGTTTCCGTGAACTGTACTCTTGTTACTCTAGTTTCGGGGACAAAACTCCTTTTAAGGTGGGTAGTCTGTAACACCTCGAGAAAATTCTGACGTTATTAATTAATATTCTAATAATTTTTGGGGATTTTATAATTATGTTAAAAATTAATTTAGAAGTAGTTTTAATAAACTCCTTTCATATAAGAATTTAAATATTAACATATATTTATATTAAAAATACAATTACAATTTCTAAATAAAGAGGTTCGAATCAAAATTATTATTTTATTAATATGTGTGAGTACACAAAGGTGAGTTTCTTAGTTGAGCCTCGTAAGAAAATGAATCTAGATTAAATAAATAAATGAATAAAACATAATAATAATAATAACCATGATAAAAGGGCATGAAACCCTTGATGCTCCAAAAACAAGCCGTTACTCCCACCTTTTTCCCTCTCTTCTCTTTCTTCCTCTTCTCCCATTGAAGACTCACAGCACCATAGCAACCGGCTGCGTTTTCCCTTCCCCAAAAGCAGCAAGCTGCTGTGACGCTAAGGCAACAGCACCACACGGCCTTTCCTCCGCCATTTTCGTGCTCCACAACACCACCTATACCCTCACCCTTTTCTAGCTTCCCCATTGTGAGCCATCTCTTCTCTTTTCTCTAATTAATTTCTAGTTTTATTTGAAGTTTTATGAAGATTATGAGTAGGGTGTTGATTTTTGTGTTATTTTCATTAAATCTTTTTGTGGGTAAGAATGTGATTGATGAATGGAACATTATGATTTAGGGTTTGAAGTACGAATCTTACTATGAGTAACAATTAAAGGTATTACCTTTGAAATTAGAAATGGTGTAGGCTTTTATGTTGCATTTTGGTGGTGTATTAGTTTTAGTGATTCTTGCTATGAATGATGGTTAAAAGTGTTATTTTTGAACATGAAATGACTAGGATTTGGATTTAGAGATGAAATTACTAATAATGTGGGTTTATGCAATATTTTGGTGGTGTGACGATTGATTTAATAACCTTAAAAGTTGTTTTGAGACTTAGTCGATTGGTTATTGTTGTGATAATTAGTAATGGTGATGATTGTAGCTGATTATAGAAGTGAATTTGGTTGTTAAATTGGAAATAATAGTTGCTAATTGTTGTGATTTGATTGTTGCGAATTACAAGTACCCTTATTAAGTTGTTATTGAAGTCATAATGCATAATGATAGTAAGGCTATGAACATAGTGTCAACTTGTTTAGAATTATTAAAGTTACTTGTTATGATGTCTTGATTATAGTTCTTCCTAACCTTGAAGAATATAATGGATGATATTGTGATGTGATAAACTTAAGATTCGTCATTGTCGTCATATTAGCACTACATTAACATCGCAAGATTTAAGTGTGAATTGATATGTTATCCTAAAGTAACGTGGATCGATATAACTCAAGTTGGTTAATGTAAAGGAATGATTCACACAATCCCTTTTTCTCTTAAATTGATGGGAAGACTTATGTCGTGTTGAGTTAATGATTTTTGACTTGTATTGAATGATTTGTGTGTGTGTCTTAGAGTAATCGAAAACTTATGTTGAATGGGTGATAGTGGTTATTTGGGCATTTAGTTTTGTATGGCAAAGTAGTTAAGGGAACTTATTAGTTCTACTCATAACTTATATAGGTGCCCATTTCAAAAGAGGAAGTAGAGCCTTAGTTGGGTGATTTTGTGACTCTTGATCGTGTGGTGATGCTTACAGGTACGTACACGCAGTAACTAACCCTTATATGCAATTTGCTTTAAGACATTATTGTTTATTGTGATAATATACATTGAATTGAAACTATGAGATACTATTGAGTACACTTTACATGAAGAGCTATCGACTATGAAACCCTTAGAATAGTTTAGAGAATGAGAGTTAATAGAGGGCGAGAACTACCCCTTATCTATTTAAGAATTTGATTATGCCTTACTTGGAGTTAGAATGACTCCTTTAGAGGTGAATTTCATATTTTGATGAGTGGCTCAGTGGGTTTTGGCGTGCTGCTATCCCAGGGCGCTCATTATTAGTCGAAAGTGGAAGTTATTCCCATCTGATAAAGTAATAGATTATGATTAGCTGGCGTGACTCAACTGGATTATGTCCGGTTTGATTTATTAGTCCCCTAGGTGAGGTTCGATGGGACCACCGTAAGGGGGGTATGAGCATGCTTGGGTCACTGGGCGCCGGATAGCCGATACCACCCCTTGACCGACGTTTTACCATGCGGGCCTTGCAAACCCCAATATGGTGGCCACTTTACTGGTTTAGAACCCCAGTGTGTTAGTTTTTCCCGAAGGAAGGACCCGAGAGGGTCAGCTGGAGGGGGCTTGAGCTCGTACTTCGCCATGAGCGCCGGATAGCCGATAACGCCCTTGGCCGTGTCACTATGCCAGGAAGTAGAGAAAGATTCTCTGATAGAAAGTTATTCAGTGATAGAAAGTTTATTCATTGATCGAAAGTTATTTAATGATAGAAGGTTCATTCTTTGATAGAAAGCTTACACATTGATAGAACGTTTACTCTTTGATAGAATATTTACTCATTGATAGAACATCTACTTATTGATAGAATAGTTTATGCTAGTGAGAAGGGTGCCAAAGTTCAGTTACCTCAAGGGTATTGCAGACTATGATCACACTTACCTTAAGATAAACAAGCTCTATAAGGTAATGTGTTAGGTATTCTGTTAATGCCTTGGTCGAGTTGATACTATACGTATTTTGCAAGAGTTTATGTTTGAAAAGAGGAGCGTGAAGACCTGCATTCTACCCAAGAACACATGGTTCGGGTTAGAAAGCACGTAATGAAATTAAGAAGTATAAGTGGCCCATAAACGGTTACTATCTGTGCTTGTGTTTTATGAAATCATCTTATTTTGTTTTATGATATAATGCTATCTACTAGTTGGCCTTATTATATTTGATGCTAGTTACTGACGTCTACGTGTTTGTGTTTATGTTTGATTGTTGATGACTTTCTATGGTTGTCCTGCTATGACACATTGGCTTTTTATCTAATGTCTAGCAGCAGGAGGATCATAGACAAGCGTAGCAGGTACTGGAGCTTCTTTTGCATTATATTACATTTGGGGAGAGTGATGAGGGCGAAGCATAAACTGTGTCATATCGCTATCTTTTGATTTTGTAGCTCTTGTTATCTTTTGTAAATTTTGGTTGTATATGTTTTGTTATGAGGCCTTGTGTCCTCCCACGTGTATTGTATTTCCGCTGCGTAGTCTATAACTCTATATGGTTTTAAGGAGTTAAGTCTTTTTAAAACGCAAACGTCGACACTGGAACCACGATCCATGCTTGGCATGTTGATTTGAGAAGTCGACGACGAATCATTCCGCCGTGACATAGTTTTGATAGGCCGTTGGTGCCTTACTTTATGAGCCTCTAAATAACTTTTGTTTTTCTACAAAGGCGCACAGTTTTAAGGCAGATGCTGCCGAAATTTCTACTCAAATTTTTAAAGTTAATATTTAAAATTTATCCAAATTCTTTTTCTTTTTTTTTTATGTAACACCCGAATTTCCTCCCGTCGTTTACGGTTTTGGTTTCTTTAAGGGGTCGGAAATTCAGGGGTGTTACATCACTACTAGGATTATGCTCTGGAATAGTCTATGCCAGCCTCGACCACCACCACATAATAACATCGCTGACGATGCTGTAAATTTAGATAGTGCATAGTCTTACGTGTTGTATAAATCATTATTCAATTGTATTATAGAAATTATACACGATATTCAAATTAATAAAAGCATTGATATAAACATGAATTCAATTTAATGTAAATAGCGTTGAAGTAAATCAGTAAATGCATTAATGTAAATTAGTTTTAATACAGACTATGAAGGGTCGTGCCCCTTAAATGCTTGCCATTCGGAAAATAAATCTTTACAATCATTAAGGTATAATTCTAAGGCATGTCATTCCCGGGGGTTCATTTGCGCGAGAGGAGGTAGTCTCGCCAATGGAGCGAATCGACTGGGCCATTCATTGAGAAAATGAAAAAAACAAAAGGAAAAACGGAGTTAACAAGATATGAAACAACATTCAAATAACACAAAGACATAACATAAAACAAATAAATTTAAAATACTCACGTATTCAGCTCTGCTCTGAGAAGGACCAGGACCGGCAATCGGTCCTTCGTCGAGGGCTAAGAACGGGTGCGAGTACACTCTGAACCAGTCAACGTAACTAGATTCAGTCTCTGATGGAACAGATGCCCGACGAAGTGCATGCTCACCAATGCGGGCACTAAAGGGGAACCTACTCCATGCCTCCAAGTACACATCCGAAGAAGCAAATGTCACGGAGTACGTACCGTGTGCCGGTCGCACAGCCTTCGCTGGTCTCATAGGAGGGGGGAATAGCCTGCACAAAGCCGACCTGTCGTACTGTCTGCTCCAGCAAATACACCTCGACGATATCAAAGCAAGTGATACCACCGATGAAGGTGGTGGGTGGGTGCTCATTCAGCAACGCCCTAGGAGCAGAAACGTACGGAGTCCATTCCACCTGCATACAAGCCAAGTTAATAAATATGAATAATGTAAAATTAATAACACATGCATGACAAAGTGTGATGTGATGTACAATACCTGAGTTTCCGTCATGGAGTCAAGTACACTGCGGCAGTCCCTCAGCCTGTCCACCTCACGAAATGGTTTCTTCGTTGTCCACATCTTCGCCCTAGTCTTGATTGGCACGTCTTCTCGGTGAGGATGAGGGCGAAAAGCGGGAAAGTACTCATAGATCCATGTCTGGAGCAATATGAGGCAACCCGCAATGGTCTTGCAACCAGCCCTAGATGCCATTCCGAGCTGCCAATACAAGTAGGCCAAGGTCACCACACCCCAGGCGATCTCATCCTGATCGACGTTCACGACAAGTATCAGGTGAGGTTGCATGCCGGTTCTGGTCTTATCCGCCAGCAAGGTAGAGCCGATGATAGCCATGTAGTAGGCTGTCGTGTGGGTATCCATGGCCTGGGACATATGACACAGCCGCATCAGTTTAGCAACGTTCACGCAGCCGCAGGTGAATACACCTCTACGCCGAAGCTCAGAATTAGGCTCCCCAAACAGATTGGTGATACCGACCTGCCACTCCCCCTCAGAAGGCTCAGCCGGCAGAGAACCTTTAATAGCAATGCCCAGTATGCGTTGCACGACGTGCAACATAATCGTCATTTCCCCCAATGGCATGTGGAAGGTATTCGTATCCGGCTGCCACCTCTTCACGAACGCCGATATCAAAGCACAGTCGATGTGCTGGTGCATAATGTACGGTAGTCAGTCGAGGGAAGTAGCAGGTAGAACATCGTACAGTGCATCCAACATATCCCTCAGTCCGAATGATGGCCTCCAACGGCCTCTTCCTACTACGGCATTCCAAAACCGGAGGTGTACGCTCGGAGCCGTCAAAAATAAGTTTAGCTATGTGCCCGCCATAGCTAGGGATCAGTTGCGTATCTGTCGGCCCCCCGGGGCTGGGGCGATGTGACTAACTAGTCCGTGCTAGCGGACTGTGAGCGCCTGCTCTCCCGTGGCGGCTCATTATCGACGAAACTACGTCCTGCGCGCTCAGATGCGCCTGAAGAACTAAGACCCGCACGTGCGAATCTCTCGTCAGGCCCCCGGACAATAGTCCAGTCCACTGGGTGAAAATCAGGACCCTGGTATTCAACATCATCAGCATCATTATGCTCATCACTAGAAACCCCCCAACTACTCTGGTTGCTGCTAGCCTAGTCATCAACAGGGGTTCGCACTAGGTCCAGCGCACTCGACCTTTGGGCAATACTGTGTCTGGCAGCCTCTTCCTGCCTAGACCTCCTAGCAGAACCCGTTATCCCCCTCTCATGCGGGTCCCCTCTGAGTAAGGTAGGCCTAGAACTATTACCTCTCAACAAGTGTCTATGTAACACCCCGATATTTTTCCGATATATTTAATGAATTACTAGTAATATTATTATTATTATTCTTTTTAGAAGAGTATATTTTTTATTTTTTATTGGGTTAGACCATGAGATTTCAACTCTTTAAGGCAATTAAAACCATTTTAAGCCCAAACCTTTTTCCCAAACCTATCTTTATTTTTATAAAAAAAAATAATAAAATAAAATAAAATAAAAGAGGGAAATGTTGAGAGTTGGCCGGCCATATGGGAAAGATGGGAGAATTTGTAACTCCTTGTGAGAATATTGAAAGATCAAATTAATTGCCTTGAATAATTATTTTCCTTAATTCCTTATTTCCTTAATCCTTTATTTCCTTAATCTTCCTAATTACCTTAGTCTCATCATTAGCATTCTTCTTTCAAAACTCTTAGAAAACTCAAGGAAAAAAAAATTCTTCCTCAAACTCCTTCTACCACACGCCTAGTATCATCATCCTTCATCAATTGGTGTTTTGTTCTTTTGCAAATTGTGAGTAAAATCTCAATCTAATTTTATTTTTAAGTTTTAATTTAAATTTCTATGATTATTATATGTGTTATCTTATAATTTATGATTAGTTTATGATTTAAAATTCCTGTATGAAAGTGTGATGTACTTTTCTATCTAAATTAATGTATGGTTTTTAGGCTTTTAGATATGTTTATATGTGTGTGAAAGATTTGTTTGATGAATGATAGTAAAGTATATATATAAAAAAAATGGATGCTCATAGAAAAATGTATGTGGTGTAAGAAATTTATTTTATTGATTAATAGGAGGAATTTATAATGTTGCTAGAGATATAAATATATATATATATATATATATATATATGTGTGTGTGTGTGTGTGTGTGTGTGTGTGTGTGTGTGTGATGTGTGTGTGTGTGTACATTTGTGTAAAAAGAATTATTTTTGAGGAATAAAAAAAAATTTAATTTCGTAGAAGCTCATCAAAATTATGTAAATATTGTTGTTTAGATTTAATAGGAAATAAAGCATTGAAATTTATATTTTTGTGATAAAAAAATGAAATGACAAAATTCCGTAGGTTTTGAAAATGGTGAAAAAAAGGTGTTTTTGGAACATTTTTGGCTTTGAAATTAGGTTAAAAATACTTATACTATGTTATAAATTATGGAAATTGGTACCCGGGGGTTTTGATGCCTTCCGGACGCAACGGTGAAGTCGGATTTTCAGTTTGACAGTTTTATGTTGCGTTTCTGGACAGATTATGTATGTTGTCCTGTTTTGTGCGTTTATCATGTTATGGTATGTGATGGATGTTCATGATGTGCGTGGTATTCTAGGTGTGGATGTAATTGTATGTATGTGTTATGGTTGATTTGAGGAAAGTGTGTATGTGTGCTTATTCCCGAATACGATTGAACCTTGTAGGAAGTCGATTCGTGACCGGGAATTGAATAGGACGCTTGAGAGTTGGTTATCTTGCTTACGGTATGTACACGCAGCGAAGTTCGCATTTAGTCCGATCTATCATATAATAATAGTATACAAAAGTAAAGTATGGGTATATAGTATGAATAATGTTATCTTTCCGAATAAATAATTTTGATACATTGTTTTGATAAGCAGAGGTAGTATGACCTCACTAACCTTAAAGTGGACGTAGTATGACATCAATTGGTGGAAATGAATTACTCGCGGTATATGGGGGCATTATGAACCACCGCGGGGGTATGCATACTTAACCATAGGCACCGAAGTAAGGCGAGTGTCTATGGTAGAGACTTGCTTAGGGGTTAGCTTCCCCTAATGTAATGTCTCACTTATGGAGATTGGTGTTGTACCGGCAGTATGGCTGAATAGTACAACAGTATGGCTGACTAACCTTTACATGAAATTGATTATTCATTATTAGCGTGATCAAAGCGTATTTTTCTGCAAACTGACAGCAATTAAATTAAATCTTTCTCTTGTTGTAATTAATTATTTTGGTATGCGACGTTTGCTGACGTGTACTTTTGGTCTTAACGACCCTGCGATGATGTTGTTTCCTATCTGGCAATGACTAGCAGTAAGTTAAGTTGCGAGTCAGGGGAGTGAGGAATATCCCTTGGAGGAATAAATCGTTAGGATACAGAAGTCTCGATAAGAACTTCTAAATAAGTTTAAAAAATGTTTGGTTTTATGAGGCGATTTCGTTCTCAAGTTGTAATAAATAGACTTAATTTTACGTTCTTATCCGCTGCTAAGAATTTCTTATATCTAGTAGTTCATAATAACACTAATAGAACTCGATCCGCAAGCTTTCATTAATTTCAAATCCATTTTATAACTGCCTTTTAACATCCTGGTTTGACTCGGACGATATTTACCTTGTTTTTAAAAGGTCATCTTCTCTTTTCGTACGATCTGAGTTATTCCGAGATGTTACAATTGGTATCAGAGAAATCATAATGGTGCATCGTATTTGAACAAATGTCCTTTAGATTTATTTTGATAGTAAAACAAAGCAGAAAACGACTAATTCACTAGTAATATATATTTATGTCCTTTAGTTCCTTCCCTCCAGTGTCCGTTTTATCCGTTTTGCCTTAATTTTGTTTTACCTTTCTTGATAGTCTGATATTAATCCGTTTGGTTGTTTACTTCGGACTTTTGTAGTATTTGAACAGTGGTTATGTGGGATTTTATACCCAAGTATTTCTTTTTAGATTGGAACAATATGGTATTACTGATTCGAATTTGAATTTCGTTTATAAAAGTTTAAACATTAGTAGGTAGAATCGATTAAGTATTGTGTTTGTGGAAAAATGTGAAGATTTGATTATAGACTCATTGTTCAACTCTTTTACCTTTTAGGACTATTACCTTTTTTTTTTTAAAGAGCAATAATAGTATGAGTTTTCCTTAACCACAAACGCTATAGAAATGTATTTACATACCTTGTTTAACCTAATGCAGTATACCTGCCAACATGCCACCCTTTTTGAAAAGGTCCGTGCCAAGAGGAAACTCTGACCGTGTGCTTCGAAACTTAGTTAAGGCCCTAGCTGGCGCAAGGAATCCGAGACAGAAATCCTTGGAGGAAAAGGCTTCATCAATTAGTAAGAGAATAGTCCAGAGTAAACCCTCGACTTATAGTGGAAAAGGTGAACCTTCTATGCTGGAAAACTGGCTGAGAGAATATGACAAGCTCTTTAGTGTGGTGAAATGTCCTGCTGAGCTCATGGTTACCAAGCCGCGTTTTTTCTAGTGGAAGACGCTGACTATTGGTGGACACATAGTAAGATAAGGTTGATATCAGAAAACGACGGTGACTTAAGCTGGGAAGGTTTTAAGGGGGCGTTAAGGGACCAATTCTATCTGCCTCATGTGAGGAAGGACAAATCAAGTGAGTTTGCTAGGTACGAAATGGGAAACTTAACGGTTGTACTAATATATCATTAAATTAGTAAGTCGAGAATGAACAAATGCAAGATCGTGGGATTAAGAATTGTAAGTGTAATTCATTTGGTGTTATCTTAAATTAAAACATGTTGATTAAACAATTATATGATTATTATATCAAATCAAATAATACATCATGATGTATTTCTGTTGGCCTCTTAGGTTTTGATGATGACTTCACTTTTAAATAAACAAACATGTTTTAGAGATTGTTTTGTAGGTGAAGATCCGATTTTGTTGAAATCGTTGATGAAGCCAATGACTTGGTTCGTGGAAGTTGTACGTGTCTTAGAATATCCAAGAAGTTAGATAAGTTCTTAGGACGTTAAAGGTAGACAGACAGTCTACTGTTCCCAAAGTTGACAATCTGACTGAAATTGTAGATGGAGACAGTGCACTGTTCCCACGTCGCAGGTCTGAAGAAAAACGTCGGCTGAAAATTACGAATTAATTATTTTCTGTTTTTGAGTTAATGTAACGGTTAAGAATTAAATTAATTTCTTTATTAATTAATAAATTGGTTGGCAAAACTATTTTTAAGTTATCTAAAAATAGCCTAAGACTTATTCTTTCTTTAGATGAGATCTCTTATTATTTAGGATCTTTTGTTTTAACTCCTATGCTATTTTTAGCATAAGGAACTGTTTTTCTCTTTGAGCAAATAACAGCCAGACGTTTATTTTTTTTGGCAATTCCACTATCCTTTTCTTTTGAGAACGTGTAGGGAGTGGTAGGTGTGTCTAAGGTAACTGCTGGCTGTTCCCACTATAAATAGGAGGAACTTTGCTCAAACCGTGTATCCATCTAAGAGTGTCCATTAAGGGAGATCAATTAAGAAAAATATTTTCATCTTTCCAATGCCAATTAATTTATTATATTTTTCTTAAAGCAATTATTTAATTTTTATCCTCTTGAGAATTTGGCCTTGTAAGAGTATTTGTGTGTTTTGTTGTAACTAGACTTAAGGGAAGTCTAGGGGAATAGAGAAGCTTCAATAGAAGCGTGAGAAGAGAAAGAGAAGGAGAAAGAGAAGAGTAAGTGAATTAGGCCTAGAGTAGAGAAGCTTCAAGTGAAGCAAATTGTTTCATGTGATTGTAATTGATTGCCTAAAACATATTGAGAATTTTGAAATCCCGGGGGGTCGTGGTTTTTCCTTCTTATTAGGCCAAGAAGGTTTCCATGTAAAATCTTTGTCTCATTTTATCTTTTTCATTTTAAGTTTAAGTTTTATTTTATTATAATTCCGCAAAATTAGAGGCAAAAATCTTAAATTCAATACACAACAATTCACCCCCCCCCCCCCCCCCCATCCTCTTGTTGCATTCGATCATCTATTAGCATTTCTACAATTGGTATCAGAGCAGTGTTGCTCATTTAATCAGGAAACCCTGAGAGCAATATCATGTTCCCTGGTAAGATGTTGAAGATGAACGAACGCATGGAAGAAGGGTACTCTACGCAAAGGCCACCCATGTTCGATGGTAAATTCTATACCTACTGGAAAAATAGGATGGAAATTTTCATAAAGGCCGAAATTACCAAGTATGGAGATTAATTGAAATAGGAGATTTTGAGGTGACGACCATCAACTCCAATAATCGATTCCAAAACCGATCACTGAATATGAAAAGGAAGACTTTCAAAAGATGGAGATGAACGCTCTTGCTATCAAGCTACTTCACCGTGGTCTCGGGCCAAATGAACATAATTGCATCATGGGTTGTAAAACGGCAAAGCAGATTTGGGACCTGCTAGAAGTTACCCATGAAGGCACCAGTGAAGTGAAGCGCTCCAAGATTGATCTACTAATGTCCAGATATGAAAAGTTCGTCATGGAACCTAGGGAGAACATTCAAGAGATGTTCACCAGGTTCACAAATATCACGAACGAATTAGTCTCTCTTGGTAAGATCATTCCCGTTGATGAACAAGTCAGGAAAGTACTTAGAAGTCTCCCTCAAGACGAACGCTGGAGTGCTAAGGTCACAGCCATCCAGGAATCAAAAGATTTCACCAAGTTCAATTTGGAAGAGCTGGCTGGTTCCCTCATGACTCACGAGTTGCATTTGGGAATAGCTGATAGTACCCGAAATAAAGGCTTGGCTCTAGCGGCAAATGATCATGAAGAATCAGAAACTAATGAGGAGGAGACTGCTATGTTAGCAAGAAAATTCAAAAAATTCTTCAGAAATAGCAGATATGGTAATCAAAGACATAACAAAGAAAGAGGAACTGCTAACACGAAGACAAATTTTGAATGCCACAAATGTGGAAACACTGACCACTTCATCAAGGATTGCCCTCAATGGAAGAATGACAAGGGCAAGGGAAAGGCAAGAGAAGCTGGAAGACAACCTAGGAAAGAGAATTTCAAAACACTTTCGAAAGGCAATGATTGCAGCTTAAGGTGATACTGAAAGCGAGGCTGAAACAGAAGCTCTAGTGGAAGAAGAAACTGCAAATCTGTGTCTCATGGCATCTCATCATAGCAAGGATGAAGAGTCCAAAGAAAAAGAGGTAATGTCTTCTAGCTCATTTCCTAAATACCTAGTTAAATTTAGTAAGAACAAATTAATTAAGTTGCTCTTAGAGACACAAGAGAAATTAGATAAACAAAATACTAAGTGTCTCCAAATTAAGAAAGACCTCAACTTAAGTAAAGATCACGTTTCCTACTTAAATTCATTTAGGATCGATGTGCAAAGCAGATTTTTCAACCTGCTGGATCAGAATGTTATTTTGAAAGAAATAATTGAAAAATTGAAGCAGGAATTTATTATTCTTAATGTTGAAATAAATCAATATAAATTGCTAGGATTAAGAAGGGACGTAAATGATATATCCACTCACATGTTTAGCACTGAATTTCAAAAGTTGAAATTAAAATTAGAATCCTGTGAAAAAAGAAAATAAAAATCTGAAAAATAAATTGAACTTAAAAGGAGAAGGGAAAATCAATGAAGTTCCCAAATAGATTCTAGATGCTAAAATAAAGAGTAAAGAAGGCCTAGGTTATGTTAAGAATAATAGGAAGAAAAAAGTCTACGTAGATCTCCCTAGTAGTAAAGTCTGTTCCTTTTGTGGCAAAACTGGACACCTGAAAAATCAATGTGTAAAAAAGGGAACAGCATACTAAAGCAAATAAAAATTATGTCGAACGCATATGGATTAAGAAATGTGATTCAAGTATTATCGACAGGGAACCCAAGGATGACTGGGTTCCTGAACCTAACCATTAATTTGCTTTGCAGGTTCAAGTGAGGGGGAACAACTCATGGTATCTCGACAGTGGGTGTTCCAAGCACATGACGGGTGACAAATCTAGATTTCTCTCACTTGAAGCCTATGATGGGGGAACAGTAACCTTCGGTGACAATATGAAGGGTGAGATAATCGCCAAAGGAAAGGTTGGAAGGTCATGTTCCCATGCCATTGACAATGTATTTTTAGTCGAGAATTTAAAACACAATCTGCTAAGTATTTCTCAATTTTGTGATAAAGGTAACTCTGTTAAGTTTACTTCTGAACGATGCATAATTTCTAGAAACGACACAGGAGATACTGTGCTCGAGGGAATCAGAAAAGGGAACACTTATGTAGTGGACTTGGACACTGTTCCCAAAACCAGTCTAACATGTTTAAGTGTCATAGAAGAAGACCCACTACTTTGGCATAAGCGTCTAAGTCATGCTAGTTTTACATTGATTAATACATTAAGATCAAAAGACCAAGTTAGAGGACTACCAGCTATAAAATTCCTTAAGGAAGAAATTTGCGATCCTTGTGCCAAAGGAAAACAAGTGAGGTCATCTTTTAAATCAAAGAATATGGTGACTACCGCTAGACCACTAGAATTAATTCATATGGATCTATGTGGACCAATGAGAATACAGAGCCGTAGCGGCAAAAAATATGTATTTGTCATTGTTGATGATTATAGTAGATTCACTTGGACCTTGTTTTTAGTAAGCAAAGATGAAGCTTTTGATGAGTTTGTTTCTTTCGCAAACAAAATACAGAAATCTACCAATAATCAAATAATCCACATAAGGTCTGATCATGGAAAAGAATTTGAAAATTCAAATTTTACTATGTATTGCAATGAACATGGAATTAATCACAATTTTTCCGCACCTAGAACACCACAACAAAATGGTGTGGTAGAAAGGAAAAATAGAGCTTTAGAAGAAATGGCCAGAACCATGTTGATTGCTAGCGGTTTACCTAGAAATTTTTGGGCTGAGGCCGTTAATACTGCCTGTTATATTATGAATCGTGTGTTAGTAAGACCAATCTCTTCAAAAACACCCTATGAATTACTCAAAGGTGTTAAACCAAACATCTCCTATTTTCGTATATTTGGATGCAAATGTTTTGTACATGTTAATGGAAAACAAAGTATAGGCAAGTTTGATGAAAGAAACGATGAAGCAGTATTTCTTGGCTACTCATCACATAGTAAAGCTTACAGGGTATATAATAAAAGAACAATGAGTGTAGAAGAGTCAGTTCATGTCATTTTTTATGAAACTAACTTCTCAACAAGTGGACAGGAAAACAATCATGTGAGAATAGGTCTTGCTCATCTAAAGACGATGATGAAGAAACAAAAATGCGAGATGAAGGAACAGCAGGCGAACAGCTGATCCCAGAAGAGGCTGAAAGGAACAATGATAATCTGGAACGGACAGTATTTCAGGAACAGCAGATTGTCTCCAATCCAGCTGTTCCTACAGACGAGCAAGCAAATCCAGAAGCTGAACAGAACAACAATCAAGCAGATGAAACAAAACATGCTTTTGTTCCCACAAGAGAGTTTGTGCCTAAGCCTTGGAAATATCAAAGTTATCACCCTCTGGATTTGATTATTAGTGATATGAATAAGGGAACGCAAACCAGATCCCAAATCAGAAACTTTTGTGCACACTTTGCGTTCCTATCATCACTTGAACCTAAAAACCACGAGGAGGCTCTAAAAGATTCCGAATGGATAGTTGCCATGCAAGATGAATTGAATGAATTCGAAAGAAACAAAGTATGGCACTTGGAACCCAAACCAAAACACAAAAAGGTAATTGGTTTAAAATGGGTATTTCGGAACAAATTAGATGAGCACGGAATAATTGTAAGAAACAAAGCAAGGCTCGTGGTCAAAGGGTACAACCAACAAGAAGGTATTGATTACACCGAAACTTTTGCTCCGGTAGCAAGGTTAGAGGCTATCAGAATTTTAATCTCTTTTGCTGCATTTATGAACTTTAAATTGTATCAAATGGATGTGAAATGTGCTTTTTTTAAATGGCTTTCTTGATAAAGAAGTTTTTGTTGAACAACCCCCAGGTTTTGAAAATACCTCTTGTCTTGATCATGTCTACAAGCTTGATAAAGCTCTTTATGGCTTGAAACAAGCTCCTAAGCAATGGTATGAAAGACTGTCAAAGTTTTTGATTCAAAATAACTTTATTAGAGGAAAAATTGACAAAACCTTATTCTTTAAGAATAAAGGTTATGATATTTTGGTTGTCCAAATTTATGTTGATGATATTATTTTTGGTGCTACTAATGACTTGTTATGTAAAGAATTCGCCAATCTTATGGGCACAGAATTTGAAATGAGCATGATGGGAGAACTAAATTTCTTCCTTGGTTTACAAATTAAACAAACTGAAAATGGTATTTTTATCCATCAACAAAAATACATAAAATAACTTCTTAAGAAGTATGGACTAGACAACGCTATGACAAACCACGCACCCATGGCTACAAATGTTAGATTAGATGAAGACCTAAATGGGATTAAAGTAGATCAAACAATGTATCGAGGCATGATTGGTTCTTTATTATATCTAACAGCTAGCAGACCTGATATCTCTTTTAGTGTTGGTTTATGTGCTAGATTTCAATCCAACCCCAAAGAATCACATTTTACAGTAGTAAAAAGAATTCTGAGATACTTGAAGGGAACAGATGACTTGTCCTTATATTATCCTAGAAGTGATGTCTATGATTTGAAAGGTTTTAGTGATGCAGATTATGCAGGTGATCTAGTTAATAGAAAAAGTACATCAGGTATGGTACAATTTCTTGGCTCATGTTTAGTTTCATGGAATTCCAAGAAACAAAACACTGTTGCATTATCCACAGCCGAAGCTGAATACGTAGCAACAGCAGCTTGCTGTTCCCAAATGCTTTTGGATAAAACAGCAGCTAAGAGATTTTGGTATTAAATTTAAATGTGTTCCTATTTATTGTGATAATACCAGTGCCATATGTATATCCAAAGATCCAGTGCATCATTCACGTGTAAAACACATCCACATTAGGCATCATTTTCTTAAAGATAATGTTGAAAATAAAATAATTGTTGTAAAGCATGTTAACACGAATGAACAAGTCGTAGATATCTTGACCAAACCGCTTCCGAGGGAACAATATGAAAAGATGAGATTGGAACTTGGTATGATCAAGCTCCACTAAAGTTGAAAGCAAGAATTCTCCATAAAGCATCATGAAATTGAAAAAGTGAAATCAACCACAAAATCTTGATTGAAAATCAATTATTGAAGATATCAGGTATACAGTTAATAAAGTACGTACTATGAATGTTTTCTTGATGGCATGTTTTAATTTGATCAGACCAAAGCAGTATGTTCGTTATTCTCTTCATATAATATTTAATAATATTATAATTCATTCTTTTTCTAATTTAATATTTCATAATTTTGTTCTTCATTTTTTTTAATATATAGTCAACATAAATCAATAAAAAAAAATATGGGAAACAGTATTCATTTCTTCAAATAATCCTTCCAAATCATAAGTAATGATGATGGCATTGATGAGATGGGACTTAAGGTAACCGTCATTTCAACCCCTTATTAAACCCTTCTCTTACATCACACTACTCACGCTTTCTCATCTGCCTCAAGCAACCGTCATCTACCTTTCCTCTCAAAACTTTCCAAAATCAAAATGAAAACCCCAAGATTCTCAAAATCCAGCAAGAAAACCCCAAAATGCGGTAAAAATTCACAACCACAACCTCTTAGTGTGGTTCATCCTCCACCATTACTGGATGCTGCACCACCCACAACCACAGAAACTACAAAAGAATCACCCAAACATTCTACTGAGCCTACCGATACCAAACGCAAGATCTCATCACCAAAAGGTGGTTCATCCTCCAAAGTAGTCAAACGTTCGAAGCATAGTGACCCCAATAGTGCTGAAGAAATCTCAAAGGAAATGTCTGGTAGTTTCGGACTAGATAAATACTGGTATGACTCTACCCATTTTCCTCAACTTCATGACATTTTGCAACATCAAGAATGGGAGGTTTTGATGTCAAATTTTAGTTGCAATTCCATTTTTCCAAATCTTATGTGAGAATTTATTTCAAATTTCTCAAATGATTGTGGGATGTGTTCTAGTACTGTCAAGAACATCAAAATAAAATTTAATAGTGCATTGCTGGGGGAATGGTTTAATGTTCCTAATGTTGGGTTTGATACTTACTACGTTGGTTCAAAAATGGTATATTCTGGGATAAATGAAAAAACGGTTTTAAAATTTTTAGGGATTGAGCAAAGAAAAGGGAAAATAAGCCATAACATTTTGAATCCTCTGCATAAATTACTGTACAATATTGCACGTAGATTTATTTTGCCAAGAAACTCCAAAAGGAGTGAAGTAAGTTTACGTGATGCTACTTTGATTTACTGCATGACTAATCACATAAAGATAAATTTTCCATCCTTGATGATATCTCATTTGTCTGATTGTATTGAGAAGAAAAATTTTGTTGGTTATGGAGGGTTGTTGACCTGGATTTTCAGAAAATTTGATGTCCCTTTGGAAGGGTTGGAGTTCCCAATGGGACCCAACATGAAGATAGGTGCAAAGTGTTTACAAAATTTGCACTTAAAATTAAATGATGAAGGGATGTTAATGCATGATTTAGAAGGAGTGATTGAAGTTGGGTCTGAAGTGGAAGAGGTTGAAAAAGAAGAGGAAAAATTGAGGGAGGAAGAACAGGAAGAAAAAGAGGAAAAGGAGAAAGGACCTGTTCCCACTGACAATATTGAAACAGAAGAAAAAGGGGAATAGGATGGAGAAGCTAGTAAGGGGGAAGCAGAAAAGGAGGGAGTCTTAGGAGAAGATGCTCATCACAATCTCTGTAATGATTCAAATGATGAAGAGATTGTGATAGCAATGAGAAAACAGGCTAATTCAATTCAGAAGAAGAGTAGGAGGTTAGCTTCGAAACGCAAGGCTACTATGGTTGATGAAACCACATCTGACACCATACCTGAGTCTACATCTAATAAACCTCCTTCTCCCAAGCCAACCACTCCACCACCACATCAAAATCCATCACCACCTCAATCACCTATTCACTTTACACCACCACCATCTCAGTCTCCACTAGGTACTGGTTGTGCTAATCCTGATTCTGTTCCTGCAGCTTCTTCAAACTTCATTCTCTCCAAGCTCCTTGACCTACAGTCTCAATTTACTGCTTTTCAAGATGAAATTCGAGTCTCACTTGCTTCAATCGTTGATCAACTTACCCTGATGGAGAACCGTCTTGGTGCGAAGTTGAATACTGTTGAAGTGCAGATCGAATACATAGATGAAGAAGAGACTGCTCCCTGATTCCTCTTCCCATGTTTTTAATGATTTGTTGGCTCTAAAAATTATCAAAAAATTTCACTTTTGTTTTTGTACCATATGGGGTACAAAATTGTATTTGTTTTGTTGAACAACTGCTACATTTTGTTTCTTGTTTTTATTTCTGGTCTGTGATGATTAACTTTATGCATATTTAGACTGCTATTTATGGTGCATGCTTTCGTTTACAGTTTCTTGTTTTCCTCAATGACAAATCTATATGGTTTGTGCTGTGGTTTGATACTCCCAATTCTTTTTGATTGATGACAAAAGGGGGAAGATATGCACAAACTTAAGAGAAGCTGTGAATACATAGTCTCCATATCTTGATATCTTGATTGATTTATATTGCTACAATAATGGAAGTTAATATGCATATCTGTGATAATTGTGATTATGAAACCAGCTTAAAATCATCTGTGTTGTCAAAGCTTAAAATCATCTGTGTTGTCAAGTTTATGAATACTTTGTTAAGTTTATGAATACTTTGATTAAGTGTTGTTCTGAATTTGTTTTCTTCAAAGCTGTTAAGAATTTGTTTTCTTCAAAGCTGTTACTTTTTATAATACTTATGGATTTGTGTATTAATTTGGATTTCTGTTAATTTAACTGTTTTTGGAAAATTATTTGAAAACATATTTGATATTATGTTTTTAATATAGAGTAAATTGTTTTATGCATGCTTGGTAAATTATATTGTAACGAGTTGATTTACTAAGTTATTTAGAGTTGCTTTAATCTCTAGTATGGTCTAAAAATCTTGTTTTACTCTATTTTACTTAAGTTTGTTTATAAGTTTGTCTTCATCAAAAAGGGGAAATTTGTTGGCCTCTTAGGTTTTGATGATAACTTCACTTTTAAATAAACAAACATGTTTTTTAGAGATTGTTTTGTAGGTGAATATCCGATTTTGTTGAAATCGTTGATGAAGCCTATGACTTGGTTCGTGGAAGTTGTACGTGTCTTAGAATATCCAAGAAGTTAGATAAGTGCTTAGGACGTTAAAGTTAGACAGACAGTCTACTGTTCCCAAAGTTGACAATCTGACTGAAGTTGTAGATAGAGACAGTGCATTGTTCCCACGTCGCAGGTCTGAAGAAAAACATCGGCTGAAAATTATGAATTAATTATTTTCTGTTTTTAAGTTGATGTAACGGTTAAGAATTAAATTAATTGCTTTATTAATTAATAAATTGGTTGGCAAAACTATTTTTAGGTTATCTAAAAATAGCCTAAAACTTATTCTTTCTTTAGATGAGATCTCCTATTATTTAGGATCTTTTGTTTTAACTCCTATGCTATTTTTAGCATAAGGAACCGTTTTTCTCTTTGAGCAAATAACAGCCAGACATTTATTTTTTTTGGCAATTCCACTATCCTTTTCTTTTGAGAACGTGTAGGGAGTGGTAGGTGTGTCTAAGGTAACTGCTGGCTGTTCCCACTATAAATAGGAGGAACTTTGCTCAAACCGTGTATCCATCTAAGAGTGTCCATTAAGGGAGATCAATTAAGAAAAATATTTTCAGCTATCCAATGCCAATTAATTTATTATATTTTGCTTAAAGCAATTATTTAATTTTTATCCTCTTGAGAATTTGGCCTTGTAAGGGTATTTGTGTGTTTTGTTGTAACTAGACTTAAGGGAAGTCTAGGGGAATAGAGAAGCTTCAATAGAAGCGTGAGAAGAGAAAGAGAAGGAGAAAGAGAAGAGAAAGAGAATTAGGCCTAGAGTAGAGAAGCTTCAAGTGAAGCAAATTGTTTTATGTGATTGTAATTGATTGCCTAAAACATAGTGAGAATTTTGAAATCCCGGGGGGTCGTGGTTTTTCCTTCTTATTAGGCCAAGAAGGTTTCCATGTAAAATCTTTGTCTCCTTTTATCTTTTTCATTTTAAGTTTAAGTTTTATTTTATTATAATTCCGCAAAATTAGAGGCAAAAATCTTAAACTCAATACACAACAATTCACCCCCCCTCTTGTTGCATTCGATCATCTATTAGCATTTCTACAATTTCCAATAAACTTAAATAAAATTCATTTACATTCTAATTGGTATCAAATAATACATTTACATTCCAATAAGTTAAATTTACATTCCTTGAAAGGTAAATAAACTTATTCGGACCCTGAAATGTAAATGTTACGGAATATTCCGAGAAGTTTATTTACGGAATATTCGAAATATTTTCTTATATCTAGTAGTACGATTTGAAATGTTACGAACTGAAATAAGGTAAATGAAAGGTAAATGTTACGGATATTCGAAGTTTCTTGGGTTTGGCAGGGTATGATCTTCGTTTTGTGAAGGATTTTTTCTCGTGTCGCTCGTCCGCTAACATCCTTGATGAAGAAGGAGAAGAAGTTCGAATGGACCGAGGAGTGTGAGAAGGCATTTCAGTTGTTGAAGGAGAAGTTAACTACAGCTCCAGTGTTGACCTGACCTGATCCATCTTTAGAATATTCCGTCTATAGTGATGCTTCCAAACATGGATTAGGTTGTGTTTTAATGCAAGATAGGAAAGTAGTGGCGTATGCTTCGCGTCAGCTGAAGACTCATGAGGTGAATTATCCAACACATGACTTGGAATTAGCGGCGGTGGTTTTTGCATTAAAAATCTGGCGTCATTATCTCTATGGTGTCAAATGCAAGATCTTCACGGACCATAAAAGTTTGCAATTTTTGTTCACTCAATCCGAGTTGAATTTGCGCCAACGACGTTGGTTAGAACTTATCAGTGATTATGACTTGGAGATTGCTTATCATGAAGGCCGTGCAAATGTGGTCGCTGATGCTTTGAGCAGAAAATCGAGGCACTCAGTCTCAGCATTAATAACCTCTGAGGAGTTGTGTAAGGAGTTTGAGAGAATGAACTTAGAGATAATCCAAGAAGGGGAGTTGGAAGCCAATTTGAGGGCATTGTCTATTCAACCTACATTTTTCGAAGAGATTATGGCTAAGCAACTGGAAGACCCCAAGTTCCTTAAACTTCGGGAGTAGATCAGTGAAGGGAGAGCTAAAGGTTTTACAATTCATGAGGATGGTAGTCTTCGTATTAAAGGACGATGGTGTGTACCGGATGGGTGTGACTCTTTGAAGGAAAAATTATTGAACGATGCTCATAATTCTAGATACTCAGTTCATCCTGGTGGAGACAAGATGTATCAAGATTTAAAATGCATGTTTTGGTGGTCGGGTATGAAAAACAATATTGCAGAATTTGTTGCTAAGTGCTTAACGTGTCAAAAGGTCAAGAGTGAGCATAAGAGACCTGCCGGATTATTACAACCTCTAGAAATTCCGGTTTGGAAGTGGGACGACATTTCCATGGACTTTGTGTTGGGTTTGCCACGAACAAGAGCCGGTAATGATACTCTTTGGGTTATCGTGGACAGACTTACTATGTCGGCAAGGTTTATTCCAATGAAATGTAAGTGGGATATGGAACAACTTGCTCGTGCTTATATTAAGTACGTGATTCGTTATCAAGTAATACCTCGTACTATTGTTTCCGATTAGGATACTCGATATTTGTCACATTTCTGGAAATCACTACAACAAGCGTTGGGGACCACCCTTCTTCATAGTACGTCCTTCCACCCAATGACTGATGGTCAGACAGAACATCTCAATAAAATACTGGAGGACATGTTGAGAGCAATAGCCATGGAATGGCAAGGTTCATGGGATGAACATTTGATTTAGTAGAATTCTCTTATAATAACAGTTACAAAGCTACGATTCAAATGGCTTCATTTAAAGCACTTTATGGTCGTAAGAGCCATAGTCCTATATGCTAGGATGATTTTACTGAATCTGTCACCTTAGGACCTGATATGCTTGTTCAAATGACTGAACAAGTAAAGTTAATTCGCAAGAAAATGAAAGCAGCCCAAGATAGACAAAAATCGTACGCCGATCTCCGACGTCGGCCTAATGAATTTGAAGTGGGTGATAAGGTTCTACTTCGTGTGTCTCCAATGAAAGGAGTAGTTCGCTTCGGTGCTCGTGGATAGTTAAGCCCAAGTTTCATAGGTCCTTATGACATTGTGGAGAAAGTAGGGAAGTTAGCCTATCGATTAGCATTGCCTAATGCTCTGGGTAAAGTGCGCGACGTTTTTCATATTTCTCACTTGAAACGTTACGTCGCAGCCTCTTCTCATGTATTAGATCCAGAGGCTTTAGAACTTGATGAGAGCCTAACCTATGAGGAACAGCCTGTCCGAATATTAAATAAGAAGGTTCGTAGTACTCGTCGGAAGGATATTACCATGGTTAAAGTATTATGGTCCAATCATCGGTCACAAGAGGCAACTTAGGAAACAGAAGCTTCCATGCGAGAGAAGTATCCGTACCTTTTCTCTCAGGTTAGTGAGTTACGGGGACGTAACTTTGTAAGGGGGGTAGGAAGCGATAGGATTTTCGCGCGTTGAGTTATTTTGACCTAGTTTCTTTTGTTATGTGCTTGTTTTGTCGTTTTTGTGTGTGTGGTTGTTGTGTGTTTTGTGTTTGTAAGTTGAGGTTTTGGGGTCAAAACCTTTTTAAGGGGGGTAGTCTGTAACACCCCGATATTTTTCTGATATATTTAATGATTTACTAGTAATATTATTTTTTATATAAATAAAGTTTTTAATATAAATAGAGTTGTGATTGATTTATTTTGGGCTCGAGCTAATATATTTCAGCCTTTTTAACAATCTAGCTTTTCGGGCCCAAACCCTTTAACCCATTTCTTATTTCAAATTTTTATAAAAAAAAATTAAATAAATAAATAAATAATTAGAGGGAAGTGGATAGGTTGGCCGGCCCTATTGGAGGGATTATGGAGTTTGTAACTCCCATGTGGGAATATTGAAGGATCACACTAATTGCCATAATCCTTATTTCCTTAATCCTTTACTTCCTTAATCTTCCTAATTACTTTAACCTTATTGCATTCTATCTTCCAATTTCCTAGAAAACTCAAGAAAACTCCCACAAACCCTAGCAATCCCACACGCCTAGTACTCCTCTTGCAATTTTGATTTTGGTATTCTTTTCATATAAATTGTAAGTATAATTCTGCATTTATTTTTTTTATTTATATTAAGTTAAATTAAATTATGTGATTTGTGGCTTGTGTGAATTTTTGATCCATGGACATTTCTTTCATGATTTAAAGTGATGTTATGAATTTTATATATATGCCTTGTCAAATTATTTGTAAGAAATGAATTATTTTGGAACTATGAAAATGATTTTTAGAAGAGTGTATTTTTATTATTATTATTATTATTATTATTATTATTATTATTATTATTTTCAAATTTATTATTTTGAGACTGATAGATATGATACATTAGACCAAGATATGATAAGAGTGTAGCTTTGTAACTGTTATTATAAGAGAACTCTACCAGATCCAAATGTTCATCCCATGAACCTTTCCATTCCATGGCTATCGCTCTCAACATGTCCTCCAGTATTTGATTGAGACGTTCCGTCTGACCATCGGTCATTGGGTGGAAGGACGTACTATGAAGAAGGGTGGTCCCTAACGCTTGTTGTAGTGATTTCCAGAAATGTGACAAATATCGAGTATCCCAATCGGAAACAATAGTACGAGGTATTACTTGATAACGAATCACGTACTTAATATAAGCACGAGCAAGTTGTTCTATATCCCACTTACAATTCATTGGAATAAACCTTGCCGACATAGTAAGTCTGTCCACGATAACCCAAAGAGTATCATTACCGGCTCTTTTTTGGGGCAAACCCTACACAAAGTCCATGGAAATGTCGTCCCACTTCCAGACCGTACGAGTGTATTTAATAATAATAATAAAAGAAAAACCATTTGATTATTTTGAGACTGATAGATATGATACATTAGATATGATATAGATATGATACATTGTGAGTGTATTTTCGTCTTCTAACATCCTTGTCAAATTTAATAGTTTACTAGTAATATTATTATTATTATTCTTTTTAGAAGAGTGTATTTTTATTTGTTATTGGGTTAGACCATGAGATTTCAACTCTTTAAGGCAATTAAAACTATTTTAAGCCCAAACCTTTTTCCCTAAACTAACTTTATTTTCAAAAAGGAAAAAAAAATAAAATAAAAGAGGGAAATGGCAAGGGTTTTGGCCGGCCATATGGGGTTTTGGTGGGATTTTGTAACTCCCATTTGGGTAACTGAAAGGTTAAGGTAATTAGCACATATAATAAATCTCACATATTTCCTTAATTATTTTCTTACCTTGTATCCTTTCATTTCAAAAAAATTTGCAAGAAAACTCACTCAAACTCCTCCTACCACACGCCTAGTATCATCATCCTTCATCAATTGGTGTTTTGTTCTTTTGCGAATTGTGAGTAAAATTCTCAATCTAATTTTATTTTTAAGTTTTAATTTAAATTTCTATGATTATTATATGTGTTATCTTATAATTTATGATTAGTTTATGATTTAAAATTCATGTATGAAAGTGTGATGTACTTTTCTATCAAAATTAATGTATGGTTTTTAGGGTTTTAGATATGTATATATGTGTGTGAAGGATTTGTTTGATGGATGATTGTAAAGTATGAATATAAAAAATGGATGCTCATAAAAAAATGTATGTGGTGTTAGAAATTTATTTTATTGTTTAATAGGAGGAATTTATAATGTTGCTAGATATATATATATATATATATATATATATATATATATATATATATATATATATGTGTGTGTGTGTGTGTGTGTGTGTGTGTGTGTGTGTGTGTGTGTGTGTGTACATTTGTGTAAAAAGAATTATTGTTGAGGGATGAAAATTAATCTCATAGAAGGTCATGAAAATTATGTAAATATTGTCGTTTAGATTTAATAGGAAATAAAGCATTGAAATTTGTATGTATTTGTAAAAAAAAAAAAAAAGGACAAAATCCCGTAGGTTTTGAAAATGGTGAAAAAGGGTGTTTTTGGAATATTTTTGGCTTTGAAATTAGGTTAAAAATACATACACTATGTTATAAATTATGGAAATTGGTACTTGGGGGTTTTGATGCCTTCCGGACGCAACGGTGAAGTCGGATTTTCAGTTTGACAGTTTTAAATTGCGTTTCTGGACAGATTATGTATTCTGTCCTGTTTTGTGCGTTTACCATGTTATAGTATGTGATGGATGTTCATGATGTGTATGGTATTCTAGGTGTGGTTGTAATTGTATGTGTGTGTTATGGTTGATTTGAGGAAAGTGTGTATGTGTGCTTATTTCCCGAATACGATTGAACCTTGTAGGAAGTCGATTCGTGACCGGGAATTAAATAGGACGCTTGAGAGTTGGTTATTTGCTTAAGGTATGTACACGCAGCGAAGTTCGCATTTAGTCCGATGTATCATATAATAATGGTAAACAAAAGTAAAGTATGGATATATAGTATGAATAATGTTATCTTTCCAAATAAATAATTTTGATACATTGTTTTGATAAGCAAAGGTAGTATGACCTCACTAACCTTAAAGTGGACGTAATATGACGTCAATTGGTGGAAATGAATTACTCGCAGTATATGGGGGCATTATGAGCCACCGCGGGGGTATGCATACTTAACTATAGGCACCGAAGTAAGGCGAGTGTCTATGGTAGAGACTTGCTTAGGGGTTAGCTTCCCCTAATGTAATGTCTCACTTATGGAGATTGGAGTTGTACCGGCAGTATGGCTGGATAGTACAGCAGTATGGCTGACTAACCCTTACATGAAATTGATTATTCTTTATTAGCGTGATCGAAGCGTATTTTTCTGAAACTGACAGCTATTAAATCAAATCTTTCTCTTGTTGTAATTAATCAATTGGTATGCGACGTTGCTGACGTGTAATTTTGGTCTTAACGACCCTGCAATGATGTTGTTTCCTTTCTGGGCAATGGCTAGCAGTAAGTTAAGTTGCAGGTCTGGGAAGTGAGGATTGTTCCTTGGAGAAATAAATCGTTAAGGATACAGAAGTCTTGATAAGAACTTCTAATAAAGTTTAAAGAATATTTGGTTTTATGAGGCGATTTTGTTCTCAAGTTGTAATAAGTCGATTTAATTTTTCGTTCTTATCCGCTGCTAAGAATTTCTTATATCTAGTAGTTTATAATAACACTAATAGAGCTCGATCCGCAAGCTTTCCTTGATTTCAAATCCGTTTTATAACTGTCTTCTAACATCCTGGTTTGAGTCGGACTATATTTACCTTTCTTTAAAAAGGTCGTCTTCTCTTTTCAAACGATCCGAGTTATTCCGAGATGTTACACACTGAATTGTTACAGATATTTGCTTTATTTACCTTTCATTTACCTTTACGGAATATTCCCTTATTTGGTGGTCGGTAAATACATAGCGAATAAACTTAAATACATTTACATTTAAAATAATACATCATGTTTATTTACCTTAAATAATATCAATAATTGTAAGTTAAATTAAATGTATTAAACAATTATTGGAAATACCAATTATAAGTTTTAAATACATTTACATTTGAAATAATACATCATGTGTTACATTCCAAATAAGTTTATTGGAATATTCCGTAAATAAGTTTATTATTTACCTTTCATTTACCTTATTGGAATGTAAATGTATTTACCTTTCATTTACCTTTACGGAATATTCCGTAAATAAACTTCTCGGAATATTATTATTATTTACCTTTCATTTGCCTTCTAATATCCTTTATTTACATTTCATTTACCTTATTTCAGTTCGTAACATTTCATTTACATTTCAGTTCGTAACATTTACCTTTCATTTACCTTATTTCATTTATTTCTAAACTTCGAATATTCCGTTGTATCTTATTTTCTCGCGATTTTTATAATAATACTAATATTATTCCGAGATGTTACAGTCTAAAAAAACTCTTTCCTTTTCCTTGATTACCAGCCATTTACTACAATTTTTGATAATTTAAGTAAATATTAATAATAAATGAACATAATCAAACGTTACGTTAAATTAACCATATGAAAAAAAAACAATAATTAATTAGCAACAACAAAATTTAACTAATCATTACCAACAAATACAATGTTACAACATATTTATTATTACGATTATTAACAATATTATTGTAATTAATTTTCTAAATTCACAATAATCATAATACTAGTAACAATATTAACAAAAAAAAATAACATTAATAATAATCATAACAATAATAACACAAACAATAACAATAATCATAACACTAATAACAAAAACAATAATTAAAATTAAAATTAAAGGAAAATTTAATAGCATTACCAATAACAACAACAACAACAACAACATCACCAACAATAATAATAAAAATAATATTCAAAAGAATATAAAAAAGTTAATAATAATAATAATAATAATAATAATAATAATAATAATAATAATTATTATTATTATTATTATTATTATTATTATTATTATTATTATAACAAACATATTTAAAATAATAAATTAATAATCAAAACAAAAATAAAAATTTAATAATAAAAATAATAACAATCACAACAACAATAACAATAAGGGTTTTTCTCACTTATACCCACGTACTTTTAAAAATTCTCAGCTGTACCCAATAAATTTACCAATTCTCAATTGTACCCAATAATTAGTAAGGTTTTTCTCACTTATACCCACGTACTTTTAAAAATGCTCAGCTGTACCCAATAAATTTACCAATTCTTAATTGTACCCAATAATTAGTATTAATTTAGCAACAATAACCATTTTTTAATGACAACTTAACAACAGTTAGTTATATTTATTTAAGGCGTTAGTAATATTTTTTGAATATTTTTTTTAGAATTACCAGTAGCATTATAATGTAGCGACTTTAACGGTCCATTTGATGGTAAATACTAAACAACGGTAATAAAATGACTTTTTGAGTAAGTTTTCGTAATATGTTATTTTCATGGCGATGTAAGTTTTATCCACAATTAAGTGTTGATAAATTTCTCATGAGAGCTCATTGCACACAAGTGCAATGAATTTTCATCCTAAAATCAATTAGTAAAAGGAGTAGTCCATTAAGTTTATATGCTTGTCTAATCCTCTCTAATTCTTCGATATGAGATCACATGTGGTTAATTTTTCTACAAATATTTTACTGAATTTTATAAAAAAAAAAAAATGATTACTAGAGTAAGACAAGTATGATCAATAGCCTTCACGTACTTTTTTCTTGCAAATTTAGCTTAAATTTTCATTATCATTTACACGTTCTAATACCAATAATTAAACAAAACGTAAAAGTTATTAGTTCAAAAAATAAGCTTAATTACCTTTTGATGTAATAATAACAAAAGTCAACCAAGATCAAAGTTTGAACAGCTTCAGCTACCAATATGAGTACGTGGGTATAAGTGAGAAAAACCCTACTAATTATTGGGGTACAATTGAGAATTGGTAATTTATTGGGTACAGCTGAGAATTCTTAAAAGTACGTGGGTATAAGTGAGAAAAACCCTACTAATTATTGGGTACAATTGAGAATTGGTAAATTTATTGGGTACAATTGAATATTTTTAAAAGTACGTAGGTATAAGTGAGAAAAACCCTAACAATAATAATAAATTAATAATAATAACAATAATAATATAATTAAAAATAATAATTATTATTCAAAAAGAAACGAAAAAAATAAATAAATAAATGAAGCGCACAGATCTAGGCGATTGGACCCGGTTCAATCGCCAAAAAAAACGGCGATTGGACCCCGGTTCAATCGCACGTTTTAGTGCGATTCAACCGTGGTCCAATCGCAGTTTTTTTGGTGATTGAACCGGGGTCCAATCGCCCAGATCTGTGCGATTCACTTCACTTTTTTTGTTTTCAAAAAAAAATTAAAATTAATTACATTCGAAAAAAAATTACCTCCATTAATTGTTTGCGGATTGAACTTAGTTTTTGCTCCAAAAAATTGCTTTTTTAAGTTTGTTTTTTTAGTGTGATAAGAAAAATTTTAGTGAGATTGTGGTATATATAGGAAATTTTAAGTGCAGTGACAAAATCGCAATTTCTTTTGAATTCAAAGATAAATTCGTAATTTTATCGGGAGAGGTGGCGAGAAAATGAAAAGAGTGACGAGGATTGAAAATATTTTTCCTATTATTTTGGGAAATGATCAGAGATAGTAATTATTGCTTCGATGACTAACTGTATACTCCAAGAAAAAGGTGGTACTGTGGGAGAAGAGTGAGGACTCGCAATAATCAGAAAGAAGAGAAAAAGAAGGTGAAATTTGAGAAGGGAGGAATTGCTTACTTGAAGTATTTGGCAAAGAGGCAAACAGCTAGAAAGGACATGAGTAATTTAGATGATCATGATCTACTCCTGGAACAATCTCTTCTTCAGGTTTCTCTTCCTCAGATTGACTTTTATCATCTTTTTTTCTGTATCCATAGAACCCAATTACTGGGATTTGATTCAATTGTAGAATGATATTGCTACTTTCCTGGAATTTCCCTGTCATCGATTTCGAATAAATTGGCCAAATTCATCAAGTCCGTCAATGCCAAAACTTCTCTACTTTATTATTGATTCACACAATATTAATGTAGGTATTCCTTAATTAATGATATACAAATACTACTACAATGATCTATATTTATGGAAAAGATTGACAGTGAAATCATGGACGACAAAATTGGTCAATTTTCGCTAAATTTTGTAAGTAAAATTGATTTGGTCTAGATATACTATTCTAAATATTTTTGCTCTGTAATAGTAGAATCCATTTGTTGGGATCTGATTGAAATTGTACTCCTGTCCCAAAAGAATTGCTAAAGTACACAATGTTGTTTTTTAGGGTTGCAGGAAACGTGTGGATGAGATGCAAAAATAACTTAATCAAGTGGACGATAAATAAAGTAAGAGTTTAGGTCATATCTAAAAATAGAATTGTAGCAAATTCTATTCATCATAGTATATTCCGCTCATAGAAATTATGATCAGGGACTCAGGGTTTAGGGAGGGAAGAAAGACGACAACTCATACCCATAAAGGAGAGTGCGGTCGAAGAGTTCCTCTGCTCAAGAACAATCTTCATATAGACTGTAACTAATTGTAGCAAGTTCTATGATAAACTAAAATGAAACTTGCTGCAAATTCTATGATTTAGACGGAGTAGGATGATATTGATACTTCCTTGGAATTTTGTTTTTACGTTTCAAAATATGTGGGATTCATTTTATCCATTAATGTCAACAAAAGTTCCCTACTTCATTATTGATTGCCAGGATATTAATGTAGGATTTCATATAGAAGTACTAGTACAATGATCTACAATGGCAAAGCTTTAGTTCTAGAAGATGGACTGTGAAATCATGCTAGACAAATTTGGTCAATTTTCACTAGAGTTGGATGGTAAAGATTGATGCAGTCTATTTACAAAATGACTCATTTAATCAAGTACGCTTGTTATATATGTAAAGTTGTTGATGATGTTTGCTATCAAGGGTCAATCAAAAACAATCTCTTTATTATCACTAATAAGAATAAGGTTACGTACATTTAATCCAAAGCTTTGTTTTGGTAGGGAGTCACTTAAAGACATTGGGTTATTGGAATGTTGTATCAATAAAATTCAATTATTGGGATTCGATTGGATCATGCTAGACCAATGTCACATGATTCGCTGATATTCTTGCAAATCGAAAAAAGCGAATTATGGCGGTTTTTGGCCTACTTTTGGGCCATTTTGAGCGTATGGAAAATTCTAAAAGTGAAATAGAATTATGCAACACTGTGCTAGACAAAACTGGTCATTTTTTGTAGGAGTTGATAGTAAAGTTTGATGTGATTTAGATATACTACTCTTAGTATTTTTTTAATGCTATGAAGGTAATGCATGAATGGATAAGTTGCATCTTTTCTTTAATTACAATTGCCTTACATTTGTAAAGTTGTTTACCTATTAAATGAAAATATCCTCTAATGTGGTAATGAAATTCATAAGGGAAAAAGAGATAATTGAAAGTGGATAAGCATCATCATGAACATTGATATGAAACTCCCTTTACAAAATTAAGTATAATTCATTACTAATATCGCCATTTATAACCACATACCTACGAAATGGTAGATCATAGGTGTATTCTTAGTTATGCATTGAGATTGCACTATAACTAGTCTAAATTTTCTCGAGTATAGTACCATAATCTTAGGATGTTACACATTCATATAAAACTAATTAGCATCACAACCTAATAAGGGCATGGTCTGAAATGTTGGAAGATAGGATACATTTATGGAGCTTTGGGATTTCAGTGTAAAGGTAGGTAATGAGGAGAGTTTGTGCCCCACAGAGGAAGTGTAGATAATTAATTACTCCTCATCCTTGTTGGTTTGCCACATTTCCACTAAAAAAGGAGTGGAAAATGTAGCAGTTTCACCAAGGAATAAGCTTCTTCATTTTTACATTTGAAGCTGCTCTTCTATATCCATTATTTTGTTTGCATTGGTTGCCAATACGATATTTTGGGTTTAGATTTTCGGAAAAATTCAAACTTTAGGATATAAACATATTTCAAGCATTACCTATGAACTTAGGAAGCCTATATAGAAGTCTGCACCCAATGATATTATAAGATATACTAAGATACTTGCAACAGGGTTTACAAACTTATGGCTTTGATTTAACATGAACAGGATGAAAACTGTGAGATATATGTTGGAGATGGGTCTGTTGATTTTCATGGGAATCCTGCTTTGAAGAGCAAAACTGGCAACTGGAGATCCTGCTCTATTGTGCTTGGTATACTAAGATACTCCTTTTGGTGCAGTATCGTTTTCTTTGTAAATTGTAACTTGCACTTTTCATGGTGATCATCTTTGAACAGGTACTGAATTTTGTGAACGTCTTGCTTACTATGGTATTGCAACAAATCTCGTCAACTACCTTACCAACAAAATGCATGAAGGAAATGTTAGTGCTGCAAGAAATGTCAATACCTGGGCAGGGACATGTTACCTTACATCTCTTGTTGGAGCTTTCTTGGCTGATGCTTACTGTGGAAGATATTGCACAATTGCTGTCTTTTCCACAATTTACTGCGTCGTAATTTCTGAATCTCTTTTTTTCATTTTGTTTTTCTGCTACCATGCTATGTAGATTGACTGTAAGGGTGGTGGGTAGTCTCTCTTCATATTCCCTTTTGTTCGTGACATTATAAATTATGACATTTCCACTTTTTGGTCCTATCTCGGCCCCTTATTATTTGCTCAACTCACCTTCATATTTTCCAGGTTGTGTTTTGCTACATCCTTAATACATTACTTTAAATGCATTCATGCCCTTGCAGATTTGTTTTACTTTACAACATAATCTTTACTTTGTATCTTATGTATTTGTTGTCTTTCTCAAACCATTATATTTTTTTACATATTGTAGGGGATGTGTACAATGGCCTTGTCTGCATCAGCTCCTGCTTTTAATCCCTCTAATTGTGAAGATTTGGTCTGTCCTTCAGCAACTTCAGTACAAAATGCAATACTGTTTTCAGGACTTTATCTGATTGCACTAGGAACAGGAGGGATTAAACCATGTGTTTCCTCCTTCGGTGCTGACCAGTTTGATGATACTGACCCGATTGAGAGGGTAAAGAAAGGATCATTTTTCAATTGGTTTTACTTCTCGATCAACATTGGTTCACTTGTAGCAGGTACCTTTATTGTTTGGATACAAGAAAATGTTGGATGGGATATAGGATTTGGGATTCCTGCATTATTCATGGGCATTGCTATTGCAAGTTTCTTATCTGGAACGACTCTCTATAGGTTTCAAAAACCTGGGGGTAGTCCATTGACGAGAATCTGTCAGGTTGTGGTTGCAGCATTCCATAAGCGTGGGTTGGAGGTTCCAGAAGATGGTACTCTCTTGTATGAAACTCCAGACAGGCTTTCAGTGATCAAAGGAAGTCGAAAGTTAGAACACTCAGAAGACCTGAAGTAATTTTTGCGTCTCTAACTTATTTGAACTCTTCTGATCAATCTTTATTAGCAATGTTCCTTTTACGATTTACTTGGTTCTTACTCTATTCACTCGATTTTTGTTGAACTGAATTATTATTACGATGAAGCTGACTTTTTCTATTGAAAACTAATTTATGATGAAAAATGGTTGTGTTGCAAGCCAAAGCTGCATGATGTTTATTAATGCTTTCCTGCAGGTGGCTTGATAAAGCAGCTATTTTATCGGAGTTTGATTTAAAAAGTGGAAAAATTCACAATCAATGGAGATTGTGCACTGTAACACAAGTCGAAGAATTGAAAATTTTAATCCGTATGTTCCCTATATGGGCAACCGGGATTGTATTTTCTGCTGTCTATGCCCAGATGGCAACACTGTTTATTGAGCAGGGAATGCTCATGGACAGAAAAGTCGGAACCTTCACTATCCCGGCAGCATCTGTTTCCACGTTCAGTGTCATTAGTGTAATAATTTGGGTGCCGATCTACGATAAACTTCTCGTTCCTTCTCTTAGGAAGTTTACTGGAAACGAAAGAGGGTTCTCAGATCTTCAGAGGATGGGGATTGGCCTCTTTATCTCTATCCTTGCCGTGGTATCTGCTGCAATTGTCGAAATCAAGCGTTTGCAAATTGCAGAAGAGCTAGGTTTAGTCGAGGAACGTGTTGAAGTCCCACTTAGCATCTTGTGGCAAATTCCGCAGTTTTTCTTGGTTGGAGCTGCAGAGGTGTTTACATGCATTGGGCAGGTTGAGTTCTTCTATGACCAATCGCCTGACGCTATGAGAAGTTTATGTAGTGCACTTGTTTTGGTAACTGTTTCATTGGGAGATTATCTAAGCTCATTGATTCTAACTATTGTTACAGTCGTAACCACAGCCGGTGGGGAACCCGGATGGATACCTAATAATCTAAATAATGGTCGTCTTTATAATTTTTTCTGGCTATTAGCTGGTTTTAGCTTCTTGAACCTGTTAGTGTATATAATCTGTGCCATGAAATATAAACAGAAGAGTGTTTCCTAGGATTGATTCCTTCTAAAAATTATTAGCATAAAAAATACCAAGCCTTTTTATATTGGATATGTATTTGATTAATCAATTTTTATAATCTAGGATTGGGATAATGAAATGTTGTTGTTAGGTAGAATCTTGTTATTTACACCATTAGATTGAAAAGTAAAGACTAATTCATGTTCATATTTATAGCTTGTTGAATCATGAATTCATAGCTTTTTAAGGGTAAACGAGTGTTGGGTGTTGGAAATACTTTATATGTGAGACAAAATTCCACATCAATAAAATAGTGAATTTGTTGACTTGCGTATATATTGGATGAGCTAGTCCTCCTACTATCATATGATTTTGGGAAACAATGAATCTCACACGTGTATGTGCAAGTTAATACTCTTGACCCGTGGGTTTGTGTGCCCGAGCCCACGGGTGTTCTGTGTCCACATGAGTGAACTACAGTGAGATTATGTGACGTAGTCACGGCTTAATACTGGGAGTCTCAGAATCTTAGGATCCATTTATTGATTAATGTTCGACATGTTTTTGGCTGGTTAGAGGTTGTTGCATAACTTGCATTTTATTAAAGAAGACTCTTGATAATCTGTTCTGTTTTTGTGATGAAACAAGGAAGTGCAAGACACTTGAAATACTGGAAGTGGAGGCGTTGTCAGGAACGGCGATTCGTGGAAGGAAATGACTTGAATTCCTGCAACACAACACGTTAGCCTTGTCCGGGGGTGATCTCCCGGAAAACCCCTCCGACGCTCAAGTTAGAACGGAGATGTGAGATTAATGAATAAACGATTATAGATTGAATGCAGGAACAGAGATGTCGGGGTTGAGATTCCTTGTATTTGGGTAGGCTAATGAAAAGGAGTATGAGTAAGGATATTAGAAGGGTTATTCTCAGATGATCCTTTCCCTTGATGCTGACTGCCTCTATTTATAATGATGGAGAGGAAGTTATTCTCTGGGAGAAGGTAAGTTAGATAATGGGGGACAGTTACCAGCATAAAAGATGGGGAAGCATGATGGTGAGGAATGAGAGGTAGTTATCAGAAGGAAGTTAGGTCATTTGGAAGTTACTTACCAGAGAGAAGTTAGGGTATTTAGAGGTTACTAGCTCATGGGCCAATTAAAGAGGTTGGGGAATTCAGAAAAAGCCAATTCACTGAAAGTCAAGATCAACACGAAAGGTCAAAGGGTATTAAGGTAATATGACATTATTAATTTAAATAAATCGATTAAATAAATGTTACCATGACATGTTCCATTGATAAGGTACAAGCACACGAAGCTTCCCTCCGAAAACTGCTGCTACCTGTGTGGCATAACTGGCGTTGAATTTCTATAATAAGATCAAAATAAAGAGTTCCAACAAAAGTAAAAATATTGCCTTATTCTGCAGATACCTTCATAAAGCTGCTGTAATAGCAAATTTTGACTGATAAAGTGGATACTGATGTTGTGAGCAAAACTTACTTGAGACATGAATGAGTATATTGTGAAATACGGATGAATTTTTCATTTCGATACACGTGAAAAGTATTATCCACGTTATTTATTTTGCTTTTTTCAATATATATAATTTTTATTCTCTAAAAAAATCATATTGAAATTCCTATTTTTTTTCATTATACATAGATGCCCATTTTATGTATATTTATCACAAAACAAAAGTCATTATTACCATAAGAATGAAAAAAAAAACAAAAAAAACAAATCATAAGATGGGTATTTAGGTGAGTATTTTACCCACCATTGGTTATGCTCTTATGCAATTTGTGAAAATTGCATACTTTTTTCCTTTATGCTGAAGAGAATTACACACCATAATTGGACGATCTTGTCCGCTTTAGATGGGATCAAGCAATTATAATTTTTGCTTATAAATTTTAGAGGAATAATTTTAAAATGACTTATTTAATTATGTGATTAATTTTAAGTTTGGTAGCACATGATTTTTGTTACTAAGTATCGGTTAAAATAAATTTTTTTATCACTAATAAGGGTAAAATGGCATTCACCGAACTCTCCAAACCGTACTAAGGTAGGATCGTAGGAGCCACTAATGACTTTGGAGTAATATATCGATTTTCTCGATAGTTTCTTAAAGATTTACATAGATTTGTAAAGAATTGAATGTCCAAATCTTCTTGATTTTGTTTTCAAAATGTCGAGCTTGAAATTTTGGCGGTTTGAAAATCATTTTCGTGAATAGTGTTTTTAATTATAGTAGTTATTATACTTTCACTTTTTCCTTTTTTTACCTAGTAATGAAATAGGATTGGGAAGGAAGATGGACCGTCTCATATCGAGACCGTACAAGATAGGCCAAAACAATTTTTTATCCCTTCACATTTTTTTGAGGTTTTGCCTCTTTGCGAACAATCAGACGAGAATTTAGCTTGGGCTTTCCTATGTTATAGCCTGAGTTATTTAATTAAAATCTAGTTGAATAATATAATATATAACACAGAAAAAGAATAACAACCAAGTTGATTAAGAACATATGCATAAATATTCAGTTAAACCTATACTCGGTATTTTGGATTCGCTGGTGAAACCAATTAATAAGATAAGTTCAAATAATCACATACTTACCTTAGGTGTTCTTTATTCTTTCTCTGTTTTCATTTGTTCTTCCGATTTAGTTTTTTGAAAAACCCATTGCAAACTCAAAAGTCAATTAATTTTAAGGAAAAAATTACATAGAATAAACCAACCCTTTATTAAATTTCCTACAATAACTCTAACTTTTGATTAACCATGAAAAAATCGAACTTTAGACTTACTTACCCAAAAAACATTGTTGCCCATATAGTGACCGGGTTTTACAAGTTATATGCTACAAAAAACTAATAAAATCAAAAATCATAAATATAAAAAATTAACATTTAAAATCAAAAATAATCTTCATTGATTTCATTTTTTTAATTTTTTAATTTTTTAATTTTTTTATAACTTAATTATGTATTTACTTTTTCATTTTTTTTGCAAAATGACTTGTTGTATAGGTAAAATGTTACTTTGTTGCATTCTTAGTAAACACGCCATATAGTTGGATTATTCATGTTTAAGCAAAAATTAGGATTATTATAGGACAATCAGTAGAAGGTTAGATTATTCTACATAATTTTTCTAATTTTAATTGTGAGTTTTTAGATATTCTAAAAAGTTTATATTTCAAAAGTATATATTAAGACGAATATAATAAGATTTCACATAAATATGTTTTTTCATACAAATCTTTCATGTACATCGATAATCATAATTAAAATTTTGCACAAAAATTTATAAATTATATTCGAAAGAACATTTGATATGAAAAGAGAATGACTATCAACGTAACCAGAAGTGTTTCACCATATTTTGCTCAGGTGAATGGAAGTGGCGTGCTCAGACCACACTCCTAATTTAAATTGCATCAAATGCAAGTTGTTAAAGCAAGACGCAAGCCATTCAACAACTAATTACGTTGATATCCTACATAAATTAACATTATCCGTCTTAATCAACTTTTGCAATTTGTACTGTTTAACAGGGTGCATCTTTTTTTAAGGCTTTAGTATCATGTTATTATTTACTATTATTATGATTTTGAGCACTATTTATCAATAATTTTTAATAGTTATTTTATTTTTAATTTATAAGTTAAAATATAATCAGGTAAAATCTTATTTAATTTATTTTAATATAAATTTTATTAATATTAACTTTTTTAAAATTTTATTTAAATACAATCAAAGATATTTGAAATAATAATAATGAATAAGAGGTGACCCAATCATAAATATTAAAAATATGCAAGTGAAAGTGGAAAGGATGTCACTATCGACTATTTTTATTTTCTTTCTCATTTTTGTTTTTATAATAGATATATCTCATAAATAATGTGGTCTGGCAATTAGGACTAGTAAAAGGTGACCGGATCTGTTAATTCGACCTAAACCTAATTAGAAATAAGTGGGTTTGGATAGAGACTTTTGATCCAATTAATTAAATGGGTTGATCCGGCCTGATCTGTTTATTAAATGGGTTAGATTCAGATTATTATTTTAAACCTCAAACAAACTTGTAAACCCATTTAATTAAATGTGTTAGTTTCGAGTTAAATCAATAAGTATAACTTTTTTTAAAGGAATCAGTAAGTATAACCTAAACTTAATTTATTTAATATTTTCTTATTTTTTATAGTAATTACAAAATAAACAAAAAAAACATAAAAGTTAAAATTAAGGCCTAAAAAATTTGATATAAACAATGTCAAAAACGTTAGAATGAAAACAAAAAACTATAAACAGGTTAAGTGGGTTGAAATCAGTTCGATCTGATCTGTTGCAGGTTGGGTTAGAGTTGTGATTTTGATTCAATTAACTAAATGGGTTGAGTTCGGGTCAAGGTTTTTCTGACCTGTTTATATATGACCCGAACTCGAGTTCGACCCAACCTAATTTATTTGATAGCCTACTAGCACTGCGATCGTGTTGTAAAAATTTTCGAAAAGATCAAATTGATATTTTTTTAATAAAAAAAATTATGTTGTGAGCTTATTATATCACTCTTATGATTAGAGTTATTCAAAACAAGTCTGATGATCGACTTTGAAACCGAACCCGACTTTAAAATAAGTTTATAATAGTGTAAAATTCAATGTGGACACAAAACCCGATAATGATATTGAATCGACTAGATTTATCCAAAATTGATCTAAAAAATCAAATGGACACCTCCGAGTCAATGTTCCGTTAGGGCAATCACAACTGATATTTTTTCAAAGTATACTTACTCCGTTCCATTATATTTGCTATATTTGACTTTTTACGTAATCTAATGTGTTATTTTGTTCATTTATATAGTAAATTATATAAATCTAAAAATTATAAAATATTAATAATATGAGAATATATGATTAAACGATTGAAATAAGATTCCACTTGACTATATTTTCAATTAGACATTAATCATAATATAGATATTTCCAAACGGAGGAATTAATTGGTAAGACAAATATATTACTCCTACAGTCCTACTATATAAGTATATATGACTAAGTTGAAAATTTTCAAATGTTATGTAAAGTAATAAAAATCAAGCCATGGTGAATAAAACTCTGGATGGAAAGTGGACTTTAAAAGAATGAAAGTGAGGCGTTGGAGAAGGAAAGATAAACATCACTTAATTCAGGAGATGGGTGTTCTTGATGATCAAAATCTTCTTTTAGAAGCTGCACTTCTGCAGGTCTCTCTCTTTCTCCTTCAACAACTGCTGCTTTTTTCTTTTTCTTTTTTTTTTGGGGGTTTGATTATAATATTTGGATTGTTGTTCCATGAAAGCTCATTTGAACAATTGGAATCTGATCATCTCCGAAAAATTTTCTCGTTTGGAATTTGGTTTATCTTGTTTTAATTACTTTCTTCATATTTTGTTTACCTGTTGACTGTTGTCGAAGGATTAAGATTGTGTTTATACAAGTGTAAATTTCATGGCTACTTTGCTTTTTGAATTCATAGTTTGCTCAAATTAGTCAAAAAAATAGCCTAAAATCGACTATAATTTTCTCTGTTCGATTCCTAAGGAGGTTAGTGAATCCTGTCTCTAAAAGCAGTTAAATTGGTTCAATTCTCTGTACTTAAATGGGTTAAAATTTGGTTTGCATGTCATCCTTATGTTGATGATTAATTCCTATGTATGATGAGGAGTTTTCTTATGCAGAAATTGCTCATTTATGGCGTTTTATTAGATTTTTTTTTGGTTTTCTGGAAATCTGTGAGACAAATTTATTCATTTAATTTCTATCAACTATCAAGTCTTGAGGAATTGAAGTTTTTAATCTAAGTAACTATCAATATAAATTCACGTATATGATAGATAAAAGAAAAGAAAAAAAAATGTGTTTTTAAGTCTTATCTTATAAACTACTTCATCTACTTGGATAGCCGAATTAGCTCACTGTATAGCACATGGGTGTTTGATTGTTATATTACTGGTAACTTGATCAAATTCAAAAATTATTTGTGAATATTGAATGCGCTAATTTGGTTTATCTCTGGTCATAAACGTAAAATATCGCCAACTTCACCATATCTTAACCGTATGATAAAGGTTTTGAGCGTAGCCAAATATAGGCTGCGAGCCTCCAACAAGGCCGCATTACATCGAACTGGCAGCGTCATAGAAACCGTGTTGAGGGCCATTTCATGATTTCAGCCAGTATTTGGTGTTATGATTACCGCATCATCATCATCAATTTCGTTACTGCATCACCATTTTGAGATTCGATCAAAACCATGTTGTTGCAGTATGCTCTCGGAAGCTTAACTTGATTAAGAGTCGTAATTGCTGCTTGTACTTGTTACCCACTTCTAGTTAGCCAATTGCTACATGGTACTCATAATTGCTTCTAAATTTAGATTGATGAATCTACTTCCCTTTAGAGTTACTCCTCAAGTTTGTAAAATGTTATTATTCTCCACTCTTTTTCGACTGTGGGACAGCTCACATATGGGTTAACAATTGATACTTCAACATATAAATTGTGCACTATCCGTTGTTTAGAATCTGTGTGATCCATTGTGGATTTCGAACGGTAAATTGTCTGCTCCTCATCTTTATTTTTATATTATTAGGAGGAGAATATTGACCTTTTTACTGGAGACGGCTCCGTTGATTTTGAAGGGAAATCTGTTCTCAAGAGCAAAACTGGAAATTGGAAAGCTTGCTATTTCATTCTTGGTATGTTGGTATGATAATTTCTGTACAATGTTATTATTCTTATCAGTTTTCAGAAAGATTTAATCTTAAGTGTTTGCTTGTTAATTCCCCCTATTCTTCCTTTCGTGATTAGGTAATGAGATTTGTGAACGTCTTGCCTTTTATGGCGTCAACACAAACTTGGTTAGTTATCTCACCCAAAAGTTGCATGAAGGAAATGTCTCCGCTGCAAGAATGGTCTCCACCTGGTCAGGAACATGTTACATAACACCTCTTATTGGAGCTTTCTTGGCTGATGCGTATTGGGGAAAGTATTGGTCCATTGCTGTCTTCTCCATCATTCATTTCATCGTAATCTCTCAACTTTTCTGCCTTGTTGTACATTACTTCTCCTGTGTGTTAGAGCTGTATTGTAGACTAGCTCAAATTGCTCTTTCACTATTATTTTTTAGTTAAAAACTTTTAATTATAAACAGATTAAACTTTTAAAATATATGTCCGTAGAATCTGTTTTATCAGTAAATATCAGTTTAAAATAATCTAGTTAAAATGCCATCCCTGAAAATCGATTACTGCTATTGTGAAAAACACCAAGTACACAACAACGCCAAAGCCTCAATCCCAAGAGATTAGCGTTTCCATCCACATGAATGCTTCACCATTCATTTCGATTATCTACCATCTCACCCTACGAAAAACACTGATCTGCAAAAATCCGTTTTGATTAGTAAAAATCATTCAGAGAAATATAGGGGATATAAGTGCTTTTGCTACCTTGCATGGTAGTGGTATTACCCGCCCATGCCCCTCTCCCCCTTCTAGTTTTTACATGTCTCTTTCTTACACTGTATTTAATGGCATATCTTGACAGTGTTTGTTCTTATATGTTAAAGGGAATGTCTACTTTGACGCTATCGGCATCAGTTCCCATGTTTAGGCCTGGTGATTGTGAAGGTTCTGTTTGCCCTTCCGCAACTCCATCACAGTATGCAATATTATATACGGGGCTTTATCTTGTTTCACTAGGAATGGGAGGAATCAAGCCATGTATCTCCTCGTTTGGCGCAGATCAATTTGATGACACTGATTCTTATGAAAGGATACAGAAGGCATCTTTTTTCAACTGGTTCTATTTTACTATAAGCATTGGTTGTCTGATAGCAAGTACTCTTATTGTTTGGATACAAGAAAATGTGGGATGGGACATTGGGTTTGGAATTCCCTCCTCTTTTATGGTGATTTCAATTATATTTTTCTTTTGTGGAACTCGGCTCTACAGGTTTCAAAGACCTGGAGGAAGTCCCTTAACAAGAATATGTCAGGTCTTAGTTGCATCAATATCAAAGTTCAGATTAAAGGTTCCAGAAGATAGTAGCCTTCTGTACGAGACTTCAGATACACATTCAACAATTGAAGGGAGTCGGAAGCTGGAGCATACTGAAGAAATCAAGTAAAAACCCTTGCTTCTTTTAGCTTTTCTAAGCGTTTGTGTATCTTAAATTTTTGTTTACTATGGTATGATCAATAAAAACTATTTTACGAAGAGTAGTAAAAAGAAATCTATGAAAGTAGAAAAATGTGACTTTCTATCGTAAATATTTTGTAAACATTCCTAAGCTACCTTGTCATACTAATGCTTACCACCTACACACCTTAAATTAGGAAAACTACATAGTTATGATCTTATAAAAGTTAAACATAGAAACATAGTGCAAAAACAAGGCCACGTCAGTCATATTGGTCGCGGTTGTGTTGTAAATGTTTTCAAATTCAACCGAATCGATATTACCCTTGCTGTCAAAGTTTGCTGTCAAAGTGTAAAAAAACAAGGGATATCTTATAATTTCACCTGATATTTGACGGTACGATAACCACTTCAATCCTGTTACCACATCACCTTGTTGTTACCACAACCGTGAACATTACGACATTTTTGCACTAAGCATAGAAAACCTGAAAGTACTGAAGTCATAAACCTTAACAAGTCTTTGTTGCTGTTTATGACTTGGCAATTGATCATGTGCCTGTGACTGGCATCCGGATTCCTCCCATCAATATGTACATAGAGCTATTTATTCAGGCCTGACCAAAAAACCCGACAAAATGTCCCTCACTTAGGCAACAGCCTGGACCGTTGGTCAGGCTTTTATCATTCACCTTAGTTTGCTGCTGTTCTTGGTAGATATATTGGTAGATAAGTGTTATCTGACTTATCTCTGTAGATGCTTGACAGCATTATCTTGAGTTGGAAAAATCCTTGATCCCAAGCTTTTCCTTCTCATTCTCGTATATATATTTTGTAAGTGCGACAACCTTTGTATAAATAGTATGTGTATAATGAGCTAGCTTACGGTGCATTCCTGCAGGTTCCTGGATAAAGCAGCTGTATTGTCGGCTACTGAATTGCAAACTGGGGATTTCTCCAATAATTGGAGATTGTGCACTGTAACACAGGTCGAAGAACTAAAGGTCTTGATCCGTATGGCACCTATTTGGGCAACATCAATCATCTTTTCAGCTGTTTACGACCAAATGTCGACTACATTCATCGAGCAGGGAATGGTCATGAACAGAATGATAGGTCCTTTACTTATCCCAGCCGCATCTTTGTCAACCTTCAGTATTTTCAGCATTCTTTTCTGGATTCCTTTCTATGATAAGATTCTCGTGCCTTTAGCTCGGAAATATACTGGCAAAGCAAAAGGGTTCACCGAACTACAAAGAATGGGTATCGGCCAAGTAATCTCCATTTTCTGCATGTTAGTTGCCGGGTTAATAGAGATCAGGCGATTGCACTTTGCATCAAAACTGGGTTCGTCCAATGAGACAGCTGCGTCCTCACTTAGCATCTTCTGGCAAATACCACAATACTTTTTGATGGGTGCTGCAGAGATTTTCTTCTACATTGGAAAAATGGAATTTTTCTACGATCAATCACCTGATGCCATGCGAAGTTTATGCACTGCATTCTCGCTCTTAACATCGTCATTGGGAAGTTACTCAAACTCTCTAGTCCTAACGATTGTGACAGCAGTTACAACCGCAGGAGGTAAACCTGGATGGATACCAGATAATCTGAATAACGGTCAGCTTTATAATTACTTCTTTTTATGGGCTGGTCTCAGCTTGGCGAACTTGTTAGTGTACGTTATTTGTGCTATGAAGTATAAGCAAAAGAAGTGTTCATAAGGATTCTGTTGCAAGTATGAAGATATTGAGTTACTCCAGATTCTAACTTCAGGAAAGTGTGTTACATGGTTATTATAGAAGGGCGCGGCCGGCCATCCCTACTTGCACCATAACATGTGTACAAGTAGCTGAATATGTAAATTCTTTAACCATTAAGGAAAATCTGTGATCATTGTACTATAATAGTTGTATATGTTGAAATTTCTTAAGGTTTAAAGATTACTCATTTATACTATGTCAGTCTTGTGCAATGGCTCGAATACAAACTGGACCGGGCAAAAAATGAAAATAGGTCGGGCTAGATTGAGGCTTGCAAAACTAAAAATGGTCTGAAAATGACAGTTTTCACTAAAAATTGATATATGTATTATCATCGGATTTTCAAATACTTGAATACACTACCGTTTACACATCATGCTAAAACAAAAGTTGTGGTAAGTACCAAATGACACTTCAAAATTCAAGGGTCACACTAAAAATTGTAGAATCTTTTCCCATAATCTTGCTAATTCTATAAGTATTTCTCACTTTGCATGAAATGGAAAAATATTTCCCAATATACCATCCACGTGGAAAATAGCTTTTTTTTTTTTAATTTTCCAGTGAAAACCGCCAAATGAGATGGCGGTTTGTGGTCCATAGTAAACCGCCACATGAAGTAGCGGTTGTCCCAGAGTGAACATTGCACAGTAAACCGCCATCTCATGTGGCGGTTTGCTCTCGGTGAACCGCCATCTCATTTGGCGGTTTGCTCCGTGCCCTTGCAACATTTTATTTTGTTCTTTCAATTCCCATAAATAGTTAGCACAACCTGCATTAAACTAGTTCAATACCATCTATTCCATAACAATCAACTACGAACCAGCTTGATTTGAAAACATTAATTATGAAAATAATGCGAAGATATATTACAATCATGGAAAGTGATACAAGAATTTCAAAGCATATAAATTCATACAAAGTGTGTTAAACTATAATCCTCAGCCTTTTTTGTTCTGCGCACCGGTGGATGAGGATGGTGTATACTTGTCAACCTCTGCAATGACATTAAGAGCAGGAGCTCGTCTTTGCCTAGCATGCTGATATGTGATGATCCTTTGCGGAGGTGATGGATGTGGAGGAGTAGTCATGGAAGCTAGAGAAACGAATGGCGACATAGCACCGGATGTCGATGGGGATCTGGAAGACCGACCTCGAGTAGATGAACGCTCGCGACCTCTTGTGGACCGACTACTTGATCCTCTGGAAGAGCTACCTTGGTGGGGCGAACTCTGTGGAGAAGGAGTGTGGAACGTATCATCAACCTCACCAATGATGGGTGGAGTTGGAATGAGGTACTCATACCCCGCTTGATTCAATGCATCGGTCAATGACGCATTAATGGAGCCAAGGGTTTGAGAACATAGCCGATACGCCACATCAATTAGCGATGTAGTGGCCCCGTGAATCGTGTCATTGCATTGTATGAGGACCGATCGGATGCGCTCAGCTTGTATGTTATCATTATATTGTTAAAAAAATCACATAAAAGTATTACTATATGTTATGAGTGTTAAAAGAAGACGTACCAGTAACGTAGATGTCGGATGGTAATGTGATCCTGGCTGTGCAAATATGGTGTTCGTGAGGCGTAGCATGGAGATACGCCTGTACCAATTCATGTATGCAATAGAGCTTTGACCGGTGTAGTTATCTCCTTGAACCAATCGAGATGCTTGGTCATTCCACGCATCTACCTGCGATCTATGTCGTATGACGTAGTTCTTGTCCCCAGTCCTCCGATCAATCGCATGTAGTTGAGGTTGGGTGTCACAGGCATGCGGAATAAACTGATTTAAACCGAATTGATGTATGTCACGATCCGAGAGATGTAGTTCGACGATGTCAAAGAAAATAAGTGGACAACGCGATCTCCAAATCTCGTGACCCGATCTACATATGTGTGGCAAAGCGTCCATCTTAGCCGTTTTGTAAGGCTGCCATGTCATCTGTAATAGAAATCAATATACTCAGTAATATATACAATTTATTCATATCTATAACAATAAGCAGCATCCAATGTCCTTGGCACCCTTATGAGATGCTCGACATAAATTACAATACAGATACGCAAGGGTAGCACTTCCCCAACTATACTCATCTACCCGCTCCAAGTCTCCTAGAAGAAGGAGATAGATCAACTGGACCGAGTCACCGCTCTTGTTTGGAAACAAGATGCATCCAAACATGTACAAAATGTACGCTCGCACATGTCTATCTACTGTATTATCATCTGCGTCATCCTCTAGCACGCTGAAATGCTCTTTGAGCCAAGTTAACTTCAACGAGGATCCAGTGATGATCTTCAGCTATGTGGGGTCTTGAGGGTTTTCTGGCCAAACCCCTAGTAGCTCATGAACTAATGCTGGCCAATTTTCCTCTCCATGACCTATCACTGCTTGTCCTTTAATGGGCAGTCCCATTATAACTGCCACATCTTGCAACGTGATTGTTGCCTCGCCAACCGTGAGGTGGAAGGTATTAGTCTCCGGCCTCCACTTCTCCACTAATGCAGTGATAAGAGCTCGATCGAACTCTAAACCCCCGCCCAACAACCTGTGAATATAACTAAAACCAGCTAATTCCACTACCTCTAAAACTCTGTCATCTACCTGCCAATGTAACGTATTCGCCTGGTAGTGCTGACAAGTAAACAACTAGGTAGTGGAGCCCTCCTAGGCAGCTAAGCTGTTGTGTGTCGCCTGAAGCGTAAGTACTGATGGATCAACTGGGCCCGGCATCGCCATTATCGCTGTTACATACATAAGTGTTATAAAATTCACAAAAATATTATTAGACTCAACATCATGACAAAATATTAAAATAAAACATACTTTGTTGACCTTCCAGGACATGTTTTATTATTATGACCACTAAATCCACAAATTCTACCTGTGTTACGAGGACGCGTCAAAGATGTATCCATTTTGTTCCTTATGCGAGTTGATCGCGGACGACCCTTTCCACGCTTAGTTGAGGGATCTGGAACAACTGTAGGACCATTCCAAGGATCACACGTGAACATGTTTGGAACAGGCATAAAAGTCTTCTTATATGTGGATACGTATTCTGTAGTGCGAAATGAAGGGTCCACAAAAGCATCATACGAAATGTTACGAGCTCGACATACTGCAAGAACATGTGAGCACGGTAACTTAAATATGGTTAGTTTTTGACAAGAGCATGATGTTGCTGTGAGGTTAACCATGTAGCATTTTCCACCTTTTCCTTTTATCCCGTTGCCACAACCAGTGGTGACCTCAAATATCCCACGTACTGTGTCATATATCCTAACATCATGAAAGCGTGCTTTTTCAACATTCTTATCAATCGTATCAGTTGGTTTCTTGGGATACACATATCCATTCTCTAATCTCTTTCTCCCAAAATCCCTCCTTGTAGCAAAGTCCATTGGCGCTCAGGAATATAACCATCCACTAAGTACTTATACACGTCCTCATCAAACTCTTTAAGGCGATTCATATAGAAATTATATTTCCGAATCTTTGTCTGTTCAGAAGCTTTTCCAAATAAGTTTTTTGCTACTATGTTTTCAAACTTCTTATGCACGTTCGAAGCTAGATGACGTTTACAAAATCGATGGAATGAATATGGCTCTTCCCAACCTTTTCCAACTCTATTCATTGCATGTAAAATTCCCTTGTGACGATCAGATATAACACATAAGCCATCCCTCTTAGTGACATAATGCCTTATACAATCTAAGAACCAATTCCATGTGTCGTTGCTCTTTTCCTTCACAACGGCAAAGGCAAGTGGGAAAAACTGAGAATTTGCATCTATCGTCATAGCAATCATAAGTGTGCCTTTGTACTTTCCGTACAAATGTGTACCATCTATAGAAATAAGGGAACGACAGTCAGGAAAACCCTTAATGGATGGTCTGAAAGCCCAAAAAATTCTCTGAAACATAACTCTGGTAGGATCCATTGTCGGTTGGACTTCCCATTGCACCACTGTTCCTACATTAGATTGCATTAATGCCTGCAGGTACCTTGGAAGCTTCTTAAAGGACTTATCCCAATCCCTAAATACTTTTGTTATAGCCTTATTTTTAGCCAACCAAGCTCTCTTATATGTTATAACAAATCCATATTTACTTTTTACAAAATTAATGATTGACTTCACCTTGAAATCTGGATCAACTCTGATCATATCAAAAATAAGATTAGCAACAAAATCAGATGTAAGGAGGGGATGATCGTCACTATTATGACCCTTATATCGCACAATCTTAAATGATCCCGTGGCGGTTATAATAGCTTGCATCCTCCATTCACAACCTATACCCTCCGCATTAGTGCATTAGATAACGTACTTTGAAGGCTCCGACTCAATTATATGGAAGTTTCTATTGTTAGATATCGCACATGCTTTAACATTCTTCTTAAGGTGGTCTAAGGAGCTAAACTCTTGCCCTATCCTAAAGTCTCCATTTTCATTCACGGAGTTGTCATCATTCCAGGTCATCCATGCATCAATCAATCTTTGATCAACCTCATCAATTCTAAGCCAGTCTTGAGATGGAGCACCATCTCTAATCGTTGCATCTAGAGCTTCTCTTTTGTCATCATCCTCCTCTGAATCAGAATCAATATGCTCATTCTCCTGACCTAAAGAGTCAACCTCGTTGGCATTACACCTACCCAAGTGACTCGTGGAAAAGGTGTTCATTACACCCCACCAATGCCACGTGAATGAGTTGGAGAAGTAAACTCATCCAAGTGCTCATTAATGTAATTTGGGTTACTTAACATTTCTGTGAATGTATCATGGCGTACACTAGGACCTGATTCTGGAAGTTCTATGCTAGTCATGACTTCCCTCGCATTACCCAAATTTGTAACCAATTTAACATAAACCTCCATTGCCGTGCCAGGGGCTTGTGATGCTGCATAAGCAAGAGCACTTATGCTTTCATCATTCTTAATCGGGACTAACACATTTTTCCCAGTCACCGGATATTTCATCTCCATTTTTAACATAAAAGAGTTGCGATCACAGCCAATTACATCATAGACCTTGTTATGAAACACCTCAAAATTAGTTTTCTGACGATGGATAAACATCACTGCATTTAATCCTCCACTATACACAACATCTGATCCAGTATAACTTACTTCCCCACCCCAATACACTATAACGGGATAATGATCCATATTCTGCAAACACAAGCATGTTTTTCATGTGATTTCGCATACACTTTATTGTTGATTGTGAGTAAGGGAAGTGTAAATGTGAATACAAGAATGTGTAATATTAAAGTATTACAACACTTATTAGAAGGTTCAATTCAAATATAAAGCTAACAATACCATGAATATATACTAAAACCATTAAAATAACCCTACAAAGTAGTAAATTTTCATTGAAACATTTCATCAAACACTTTATATGCATACAAAGCAAATCATAATATTCAACTACAAATGTGTAAAATGTAGGCTTAAATCATGAAATCAAGAGAATGTAACAAATAATCAATGTATTTATAACTTCAAATGACAACAATAATGAGCAAAAAATCGATTTGCAAATTGAAAAAAATTAGGGTTATATTCATACCTTAAATGAGGATGAAAATGAACAAGTAAAGAAGGAGAAGATGGGAATGTAGTTGATTAATTTAGTTGAATGAGAGGAATTGTGAATATGAAGTAAATGAGGAGTGTAGAATTGTTTAAGGGAACCGGCAGCAAAGATGGAACAAATGAAATGAAATGATAAAACAGCAAACTTGGTCGCATTTTGTACAGGTACAAAACCGCCATCTCAAGTGGCGGTTTACTCTAGCTTATTTTATTTTATTTTATTTTTTGAAAAAATGAAATTAATGAAAACCGTCATTTCATCTAGCGGTTTACTTCAAATTCCTAAACAAAACCGCTAACTGAGGTAGCGGTTATATTTAAAAAAAAAAGAAAAAAAATTTCTCCCACCAGTCCTACGTGGACTGTATTGAGGGAATTTATTTTCCCTTTCATGCAAAGTGGGAAATATTTTTCATTTCGGAAATATTATGGGAAAAATTCAAAATTGTAATCAGGTCTGCAAAAGATAAGCTTCCAGAGAGCTACCTTAATGTCACCACCTGCATGAGTCAACATCCAACTAAGTCTTTATTACTGACATACTTCCAAATTGTCATCATAGTACAGAAAAAAAATTCAAGAAATTTCAACTTCTCAAGGAAAAAATACAAAATATTGTTGAAGAGAATAATTCTTCTACGAGTAGTTGGGTGTTTGTTTATGGTGGAGGTGTCATCTCATGGTCCTCTAAGAAACAAACATGTATAGCTTATTCTACTATGTCAGCGGAGTTTATAACTCTTGCTTCAGTATCTAGTGAAGCGGAGAGGTTAAGGAATCTTATGTTTGAGATACCTTTGTTACCTGAGCCAATTTCAGGGGTGGCGATTCATGCGGATTTCATGATGGCTTTAGGTAGGGCTTATAGTCAAGTATATAGTGGTAAGTCTCGTCATATTGCTCTTAGGCACAGCCTAGTGGAAGCTTATGTCAATAAAGGTCATTTGGAAAAGCCCAATTCACACAAGATTAACATCGTGTCTTAAATTCAATGTGGTAAAATTCCTTTTGATTTTTGTAAGCAAGTTCTAATGAACCATCGTTGCTTTGGACCATGATGAACGAGGTAGTTGTCCATTGAAAGTTCTCAAGATCAAGGGTTTAAGAGCTCTTGGTGTTGTATCCGTTTCACGGGGATATATTTTATACGTAATGAGAACCTACCTATATAAGTTATGAATAAGTTTGGCATACCGACTATGATAAACTTATGAATAAGATTCGGACACGGCCTTATAATGTGTCAGATTAATGACTTTGTGTTATTGGTTTTGTGTGTACTTCATCTTCAAGTGGTTGGAAGGGTCATTTGATTCAAATCCAAATGGATATCAATTCTGGCTCGATCACTTGTAAGTAATTGTATTATAGTTTTGTAAAGTTTTTAAATACTCTGATATTGGTTGCTGTGGCTATCGAGCCACAGGTCGGATTCAGCTCAGACTTCTATAAGTCTTCCGCTGTGCTTTTTAGACAATATTATTATATTGTTTACGCCGGTTTGGGCTGTTTCAATTGGTATCAGAGCCTAGTTGTTTCTGGAGTACTCGAATCCTCATATTCGAGTACAAAACTTTAAAAAAAAAAATTTGAATTTCGAAAATTCGAGAGAGCGCGGTAGTCGAGTCTTAGGGTGTAACCTCTGAGAATCGGATGGTATTAATGTGACTATGTGTTATATGTGTGATGTGTAGCGTTTTTATGGGCTAAGGAAATCTTGAAGTTTCCTTGCGTGTTGTGAATCCTCTTTTAGTACGAGTCATGCCGAAGGTCAAGAGTTATGTCCGAATTACGAATTTGGAACTTTGAAGTTTGGTAAAAGGAGTTTTAAAGGATATTAAAGTTAATTTGGGAATTTTTCATTTGAATCTTATTTGGTGGATTTACTTGATTTTATGTGAAATATTGTGTGATTGTTTACATGTCATGTATAAAAAAAAAGTTGTTTTTAAAAGATATCAAAATTTCAACTTGAAATATATATATATTCGAGTCAAGTATTCTTAAAATTGTTTTACAAAAGATATAATATATACTCGGATATCTGGCAAAAGGAGTTGAGGACCAAACTTATCGAGAATTGCGATGATGTTGTGCAAGAATGATTCGATGCAAAGAGTTTAAAAGAAACATTTTGGGAATATTGAAAGTTATGCGTTAATTGTGTGTTAAGATTGAAAATGTATAAAGGAATAAAGAATGTAGAAAAAGTATTTGTGACATGTTCAATTTTAATGATACTTGGATGAGAAATTTTAATTAAGGGAAGTTTCGAAAGGAAACAAAGGTTAATGCAATTAATAGTAACTTAAAGTTATGTTGTAGTAAGTTTGATTGAATGGCCTATACGTGTTGAGGATAATGTAAAATTATGATTGAGAAAGCTTTCAACGGTTTTTGATGAAAGAATGATAACTTTAGGACTCTATAAAGTTTTTATTGATGGTAAAATGTGAATTAAGAAAAAAGGGATCAATTGGAAGTTTAAAGAATACTTAAATTGTGAGAAGTTTGACTTTGTAAGTGAGGAAATGTTTGGTTATTAAAGGTTAAAAAAAAATTGGGATTGTATGAAATTATTAATGGTAAAACGTGAGTATAATAGAATAATGGTTTAGAAAAAAAAAATACGAATTTGAATATCTAAAGGTTATTGAAGTTATTTCGAATGAATTTCTTATGGAATTTGAAGTTTTAAGCGTTAAATGAAGAGTAGGGTTATAAATGTTATAATTCGAAGTAAGTTGACAATGATCGAGTTTTGAGTTATTAAAAGTTGATAGAGCAATGATTGTGGATATCTTTAGAATATGAGATTCAATAAATGACTTAAGGTATTCATCTCAAAGTATCTCGGGAGTTATAAGAGTTTTTAATTAGAAATTTAATTGTAATTGGGAAACAACAAGTAAGTTGATGATTTAATATCTCAAACTAAGGATATAAAAAGGTTGAAATGATAAAATATGTAATTAAAGGTATAAAGATTTTGAAGTAAGGTGGTTGATTTAAAGTACATGTGAACGATCACGTAATGTAAATTGAGGTTGAAGTTTCAAATTTAAAGGGTTGAAGTAATTCAATTGAGGTTAGTTGCGTTACCAATATGTAATTCCTCTTATATGATTGAAAATTTATAGATATAGTAAGTCTTGAATCAAAGATGGAGAGTAACTAAAAATTATTTGGTTCTCATTTCACGAAATTTGAGTTATATGTTATGACTAAGGATGATCTAAAGTGTATGTATAATTTCGGGGACGAAATTATTTTAAGTTGGGGAGAATGAAATAGACTACATTTAACAAAGCTTAATCATAAGTTTATTAAGCTGATTGGGATTATTAAGTAAGTTAATCCGAGTAATAATATTATTATTTTGATAATATTGACTCAAGTATTTCATTTGTTAACATTTTCAAGAAAGAGGTATATTTTATTTAATGTATAAAATTTGTATAAAGAATACTTTGATAAAGTGTATTTTGATTATATTTTATAAATTGATTACTATCTTATCTTTATAAAAATAAATTTAAATAAAGTATTGAAAAATAAATTATACGACGAAAAATATGGGTGTATTACCCATCTCATATTTTCGTGAGTATGAGTATGAAGTTGAGTCACCGTAGTTTCGCCACGTAATTTATGACTCATTATGTTAACTCCTTAATTATAAACCCTTATACTCATCCATTACCCTTACTCCCTCATTTTCAAACAACACCAAATCAGTACACCTTACTCTCCTTCTCCCTCACGTTTTGTGCGCCTCCTCAAACCAAACCAACTGCTCCACCCTCTCCCGTCCACCAACAGACACGCCTCCTTCCTCTCCTACAGCAGCCATGAGTCTTCCAAGCAGCAGCAGCCACGTTGTGGTTTTTCTGCGGTGGCAGTAGGTGCCCAGCACCACCACCGGCTCCTTTGGGCTGTGCCTGTGTCACCACACCACCATACCAACTCCTTCCTCTTCCTTCAATGGTGATTGAGGTAATCCACAAACTATTTTATTTAAGTATTAATTGAATGTTTTAAAGTAGTTGGGTATTTGTGGATTCAATTTGGGTCTTTGATTCAAGTTTAAGTATCAACTTGAATTTAAGATCAGTATATGGATTCAATTAGTAATTGGGTTCTTGCTAGTGTTGATTAGTATTGGTTATTTGGGTTATTTGATTTCTAGTATCAAATTGAGTATTTGGGATTCTAAAATTTCAGTTCATAATCTGAACATTCTGTTTTGGCTATTTTGGGATAGTTTTGATTGTTTTTGGGTTCTGGTGTCTGCATGATATTTGTAGAGCTTCGAGTCGCGATCACGTAGGCACTTGAATCGCCCCAAGATGAGTTCATATGTGGGAGTTATGTTCAAAACAGTGGCATACCCGCAGGCTGTCATGAAAATCAATACTGAACCTTCTGTTCTGACTATTTTGGGATAGTTTCGATTGTTTTTGGGTTCTGGTGTCTGCATGATATTTGTAGAGCTTCGAGTCGCGATCACGTAGGCACTTGAATCGCTCCAAGATGAGTTCGTATGAGGGAGTTATGATCAAATTACTAACAAGTGGCCTGTTATGGTACGAAAATGGAAGTTATTATGTGGGATTAGGAAGTATAAAATAAATTGGAGGTTTAAGGTTATTTATTGAGTAATTGAGATTAACTTAGGTTTGTTGTTTTCCCTTTATGGATTGGTATTGTTGGGTTGTGGATCTTAATTGAATAATATGAGTGTTTGTTTCAAGTATAAATTTGGAAACATATGAATTGATTGGTATTTTAATTATTGATTGTTATTCATGGCGTAGAAAGGTAATATACAAGCAAACTACTATCCTATCTTTTAAATTTAATTCAAGTATTTCAAAGTTCAAGTTATGTTTTATAAGGTGTGGTATTATTACTATTGATATTTGAGCAAAATCGTTTGGTGTTTGAAACTGTGGATTTTGACCTTGTTTGACCTTGCTCCTAGTCCTTGATTAAATGATGTTTTGAATGTTCATATGTTTTTATATACGAGCTTTTAAATATTGTATTTATTTAAAGAGAATACAAAAGCATGTTTTGTATGTTACTAACTTATAAAATACGAGTCTTGAAATATTGTATTATGAAGATGAGGTATGATTGTTGATTTCAGAGAAAATCAATTGAATTATTGTTTTGTTTTATATTGAAATGTTCGACATTGAAAAATGTCCGTTTTTGGGAATTGGCAACGGATATTTATATCCGGATTATTGTGAAATCCTATAGCTTGATAATAGGTAATGGTTATTCGGATCGGTCTCGAGCCCCCGATCCCGTTTCGTTCTTGCAAGAATCGTATTTTCGGTGATGACGATCACCCGTGTTCTCAGGATTTAGATCAAGCCTACTTCCTGACGGTCCATATATTCCCACGTTTTAAGTGTTGTTAAATTATTGATTTAATAAGAGTTTTGAATAAATACGTTTCGTACATAAAGTTTTGTTTGTTTTGCAAATGATATCATATTTGTCATTTGCCTTATTGTTTCGCTATTGACTTGTAAAGTAATAGCCGCATTTTGATTTACGCTATTAACTTGTAAAGTTATAGCCGTGTTTTGATTCGTTATGAACTAAAGGTTCATAGCCGTATTTATGTCGATACCAAAAGGTCTTTTAAAAGAGTTTTGATTTACGCTATTAACTTGTAAAGTTATAGCCGTGTTTTGATTCGTTATGAACTAAAGGTTCATAGCCGTATTTATGTCGATACCAAACGGTATTTTAAAAAAGTTTTGATTTGGATAAAATAATGTTTATAAATGATTACCATGTGTACAAGGAATTTGATTTGGAAATGTTTGTTAATGACTTATATACAGATGTAGTAGTTTGTTGGATTACTCAACAATGCAATTGTTGACAGTTTTTTTTATAGGGTCTATCTCTTATAGGGGGTAGATCCACTTTCAGGTTGCCATTTTTAGTGTGGATGGATGTGCTGCTCATTTATGTGTCATGTGTTGCGATAGCGAGGACATCGTTTCCGGAAGGTTAACTTATAATGATATTTTGACAAATCATGTCTTTTAAAATATAAAAAAACAGATATTTTATAATGTATTAACTTAGTTTATAGCTGGGTTGTAAGTAATTGTATTATAGTTTTGTAAAGTTTTTAAATACTCTGATATTGGTTGCTGTGGCTATCGAGCCACAGGTCGGATTCAGCTCAGACTTCTATAAGTCTTCCGCTGTGCTTTTTAGACAATATTATTATATTGTTTACGCCGGTTTGGGCTGTTTCAATTGGTATCAGAGCCTAGTTGTTTCTGGAGTACTCGAATCCTCATATTCGAGTACAAAACTTTAAAAAAAAAAATTTGAATTTCGAAAATTCGAGAGAGCGCGGTAGTCGAGTCTTAGGGTGTAACCTCTGAGAATCGGATGGTATTAATGTGACTATGTGTTATATGTGTGATGTGTAGCGTTTTTATGGGCTAAGGAAATCTTGAAGTTTCCTTGCGTGTTGTGAATCCTCTTTTAGTACGAGTCATGCCGAAGGTCAAGAGTTATGTCCGAATTACGAATTTGGAACTTTGAAGTTTGGTAAAAGGAGTTTTAAAGGATATTAAAGTTAATTTGGGAATTTTTCATTTGAATCTTATTTGGTGGATTTACTTGATTTTATGTGAAATATTGTGTGATTGTTTACATGTCATGTATAAAAAAAAAGTTGTTTTTAAAAGATCTCAAAATTTCAACTTGAAATATATATATATTCGAGTCAAGTATTCTTAAAATTGTTTTACAAAAGATATAATATATACTCGGATATCTGGCAAAAGGAGTTGAGGACCAAACTCATCGAGAATTGCGATGATGTTGTGCAAGAATGATTCGATGCAAAGAGTTTAAAAGAAACATTTTGGGAATATTGAAAGTTATGCGTTAATTGTGTGTTAAGATTGAAAATGTATAAAGGAATAAAGAATGTAGAAAAAGTATTTGTGACATGTTCAATTTTAATGATACTTGGATGAGAAATTTTAATTAAGGGAAGTTTCGAAAGGAAACAAAGGTTAATGCATTTAATAGTAACTTAAAGTTATGTTGTAGTAAGTTTGATTGAATGGCCTATACGTGTTGAGGATAATGTAAAATTATGATTGAGAAAGCTTTCAACGGTTTTTGATGAAAGAATGATAACTTTAGGACTCTATAAAGGTTTTATTGATGGTAAAATGTGAATTAAGAAAAAAGGGATCAATTGGAAGTTTAAAGAATACTTAAATTGTGAGAAGTTTGACTTTGTAAGTGAGGAAATGTTTGGTTATTAAAGGTTAAAAAAAAATTGGGATTGTATGAAATTATTAATGGTAAAACGTGAGTATAATAGAATAATGGTTTAGAAAAAAAAAATACGAATTTGAATATCTAAAGGTTATTGAAGTTATTTCGAATGAATTTCTTATGGAATTTGAAGTTTTAAGCGTTAAATGAAGAGTAGGGTTATAAATGTTATAATTCGAAGTAAGTTGACAATGATCGAGTTTTGAGTTATTAAAAGTTGATAGAGCAATGATTGTGGATATCTTTAGAATATGAGATTCAATAAATGACTTAAGGTATTCATCTCAAAGTATCTCGGGAGTTATAAGAGTTTTTAATTAGAAATTTAATTGTAATTGGGAAACAACAAGTAAGTTGATGATTTAATATCTCAAACTAAGGATATAAAAAGGTTGAAATGATAAAATATGTAATTAAAGGTATAAAGATTTTGAAGTAAGGTGGTTGATTTAAAGTACATGTGAACGATCACGTAATGTAAATTGAGGTTGAAGTTTCAAATTTAAAGGGTTGAAGTAATTCAATTGAGGTTAGTTGCGTTACCAATATGTAATTCCTCTTATATGATTGAAAATTTATAGATATAGTAAGTCTTGAATCAAAGATGGAGAGTAACTAAAAATTATTTGGTTCTCATTTCACGAAATTTGAGTTATATGTTATGACTAAGGATGATCTAAAGTGTATGTATAATTTCGGGGACGAAATTATTTTAAGTTGGGGAGAATGAAATAGACTACATTTAACAAAGCTTAATCATAAGTTTATTAAGCTGATTGGGATTATTAAGTAAGTTAATCCGAGTAATAATATTATTATTTTGATAATATTGACTCAAGTATTTCATTTGTTAACATTTTCAAGAAAGAGGTATATTTTATTTAATGTATAAAATTTGTATAAAGAATACTTTGATAAAGTGTATTTTGATTATATTTTATAAATTGATTACTATCTTATCTTTATAAAAATAAATTTAAATAAAGTATTGAAAAATAAATTATACGACGAAAAATATGGGTGTATTACCCATCTCATATTTTCGTGAGTATGAGTATGAAGTTGAGTCACCGTAGTTTCGCCACGTAATTTATGACTCATTATGTTAACTCCTTAATTATAAACCCTTATACTCATCCATTACCCTTACTCCCTCATTTTCAAACAACACCAAATCAGTACACCTTACTCTCCTTCTCCCTCACGTTTTGTGCGCCTCCTCAAACCAAACCAACTGCTCCACCCTCTCCCGTCCACCAACAGACACGCCTCCTTCCTCTCCTACAGCAGCCATGAGTCTTCCAAGCAGCAGCAGCCACGTTGTGGTTTTTCTGCGGTGGCAGTAGGTGCCCAGCACCACCACCGGCTCCTTTGGGCTGTGCCTGTGTCACCACACCACCATACCAACTCCTTCCTCTTCCTTCAATGGTGATTGAGGTAATCCACAAACTATTTTATTTAAGTATTAATTGAATGTTTTAAAGTAGTTGGGTATTTGTGGATTCAATTTGGGTCTTTGATTCAAGTTTAAGTATCAACTTGAATTTAAGATCAGTATATGGATTCAATTAGTAATTGGGTTCTTGCTAGTGTTGATTAGTATTGGTTATTTGGGTTATTTGATTTCTAGTATCAAATTGAGTATTTGGGATTCTAAAATTTCAGTTCATGATCTGAACATTCTGTTTTGGCTATTTTGGGATAGTTTTGATTGTTTTTGGGTTCTGGTGTCTGCATGATATTTGTAGAGCTTCGAGTCGCGATCACGTAGGCACTTGAATCGCCCCAAGATGAGTTCATATGTGGGAGTTATGTTCAAAACAGTGGCATACCCGCAGGCTGTCATGAAAATCAATACTGAACCTTCTGTTCTGACTATTTTGGGATAGTTTCGATTGTTTTTGGGTTCTGGTGTCTGCATGATATTTGTAGAGCTTCGAGTCGCGATCACGTAGGCACTTGAATCGCTCCAAGATGAGTTCGTATGAGGGAGTTATGATCAAATTACTAACAAGTGGCCTGTTATGGTACGAAAATGGAAGTTATTATGTGGGATTAGGAAGTATAAAATAAATTGGAGGTTTAAGGTTATTTATTGAGTAATTGAGATTAACTTAGGTTTGTTGTTTTCCCTTTATGGATTGGTATTGTTGGGTTGTGGATCTTAATTGAATAATATGAGTGTTTGTTTCAAGTATAAATTTGGAAACATATGAATTGATTGGTATTTTAATTATTGATTGTTATTCATGGCGTAGAAAGGTAATATACAAGCAAACTACTATCCTATCTTTTAAATTTAATTCAAGTATTTCAAAGTTCAAGTTATGTTTTATAAGGTGTGGTATTATTACTATTGATATTTGAGCAAAATCGTTTGGTATTTGAAACGGTGGATTTTGACCTTGTTTGACCTTGCTCCTAGTCCTTGATTAAATGATGTTTTGAATGTTCATATGTTTTTATATACGAGCTTTTAAATATTGTATTTATTTAAAGAGAATACAAAAGCATGTTTTGTATGTTACTAACTTATAAAATACGAGTCTTGAAATATTGTATTATGAAGATGAGGTATGATTGTTGATTTCAGAGAAAATCAATTGAATTATTGTTTTGTTTTATATTGAAATGTTCGACATTGAAAAATGTCCGTTTTTGGGAATTGGCAACGGATATTTATATCCGGATTATTGTGAAATCCTATAGCTTGATAATAGGTAATGGTTATTCGGATCGGTCTCGAGCCCCCATTTCGTTCTTGCAAGAACCGTATTTTCGGTGATGACGATCACCCGTGTTCTCAGGATTTAGATCAAGCCTACTTCCTGACGGTCCATATATTCCCACGTTTTAAGTGTTGTTAAATAAATTATTTAATAAGAGTTTTGAATAAATACGCTTGGTACATAAAGTTTTGTTTGTTTTGCAAATGATATCATATTTGTCATTTGCCGTATTGTTTCGCTATTGACTTGTAAAGTAATAGCCGCATTTTGATTTACGCTATTAACTTGTAAAGTTATAGCCGTGTTTTGATTCGTTATGAACTAAAGGTTCATAGCCGTATTTATGTCGATACCAAACGGTCTTTTAAAAGAGTTTTGATTTACGCTATTAACTTGTAAAGTTATAGCCGTGTTTTGATTCGTTATGAACTAAAGGTTCATAGCCGTATTTATGTCGATACCAAACGGTCTTTTAAAAAAGTTTTGATTTGGATAAAATAATGTTTATAAATGATTACCAAGTGTACAAGGAATTTGATTTGGAAATGTTTGTTAATGACTTGTATACAAATGTAGTAGTTTGTTGGATTACTCAACAATGCAATTGTTGACAGTTTTTTTTATAGGGTCTATCTCTTACAAGGGATAGATCCACTTTCAGGTTGCCATTTTTAGTGTGGATGGATGTGCTGCTCATTTATGTGTCATGTGTTGCGATAGCGAGGACATCGTTTCTGGAAGGTTAACTTATAATGATATTTTGACAAATCATGTCTTTTAAAATATAAAAAATAGATATTTTATAATGTATTAACTTAGTTTATAACTGGGTTGTAAGTGATTGTATTACAGTTTTGTAAAGTTTTTAAATACTCTGATATTGGTTGCTGTGGCTATCGAGCCACAGGTCGGATTCAGCTCAGACTTCTATAAGTCTTCCGCTGTGCTTTGTAGACAATATTATTATGTTGTTTACGCCGGTTTGGGCCGTTTCAATACATTTTACATACAAAAGATGAGGCTCTTAATTACTTTAAGACTTATAAAAATGAAGTAGAATTACAAATTGGTAGTAAACTTAAAAGGTTAAGAACCGATAAAGAAGGTAAATATTATGATCCAAATTACTTTAACTTAATGGGCATTATACATGAAACAACTGTCGGATACACACCACAATCAAATGGTGTGGCAGAGAGGAAAAATCGTAGTCTACAAGAGATGGTTAATTCCATATATCCTACTCTGGCTTGAGTGAAGGATTTTTGGGTGAAGCAATGTTGACGACTTGTCACATTCTTAATTGGGTTCCAATAAGAACAAATAAGGAGATTCCTTATGAGCTTTGGTACCAAAGGAAACCAAACTTAAGTTATCTTACGGTTTGGGGTTGTAGAGCCATTGTAAGATTGCCCGGTAATAAAAGAAAGAAACTCGGTGAACGAGGAATATAATGCAATTTTATAGGTTATTTTATTCACAACAAAACTTATAGGTTCTATGTTATAGAAAAAAATGACTACATGTTGATTCATTCGATTATTGAGTCAAGAGATGCAATTTTTGAAGAAAATAGATTTTCATCATTGAGTAAACAAAGAAATCTACAAGTTTGTACCAATAAGGATGTTGATGACAATCAACAAGGTTCACCTTTAGATGTTGAAAAAAATTTACAACTAGATGAACAACAAGGTGTTGATCCTATTCCTATACGGAGTAAGAGACAACGGAAAGCTAAAAACTATGGACCAGATTTTGAAGTTTATTCGTTGATGGTACTAGAAGCAAAATTTCTTCTAGTGTTCCATATCTATTCAATGTGGAAGGTGACCCATTGACTTAAAGCGATGCTATGGCATCATATGATAGAGCTTTTTGGAAAGAGGCTATTGATGATGAGATGCAATCCATCATAGGCAATAACACTTGGGTGTTAGTAGATCTTCCTCCTACTTGTAAACCAATAGCTTGCAAGTAGATTTTACGAAAGAAAATGAAGATTGATGGTTTTATTGACAAGTTCAAGGTCCGTTTAGTGGCACAAGGCTTTAGAAAAAGGCCTGGTGTAGATCATTTCGATACATATGCACCGGTTGCAAGAATAACTCCTATTCGGTTATTAGTAGCTTTAGCTACGATTTATCATCTAGAGATCCATCAAATGGATTTTAAAACAACATTTTTATATGTGGAATTAAATGAGCAAGTTTATATGAAACAATCGAAGGGTTTATTTTGGAAGGACAAGAGCAAAAGGTGTGTAAACTTGTTAAATTCTTATATTGACTTAAACAAGCCGATGAGTGAGATTATAGCAAATTTGATAGCCATGGTAATGGGGTTATCATTTATCTATATGTAGATGACATGCTCATCTTTGGTATTAGTTTAGTACAAGTTTAAAAGACAATGACTTTTTTTCTAGGTCCTTTCAAATGAAGGATATGGGGGAGGCCGATGTCATCTTAGGTATGAAGATCATGAGACAAGGTAACTGAATCTTGTTAAGTCAATCTCACTATGATGAGAAAATACTTAAGCGTTTTAGCATGCTTGATAAGGCACCAGTCTCTACATCCATGGAACCAGGTATGAAATTTTCCAAACATACCGGACAACCAATTTCACAATCGGAGTATTCAAAGGTCATTGGATCTTTGTTGTATGCCATGACCTGTACAAGGCCAGACATAGCTTTTGCGGTTGGTAAACTAAGTAGATTTACAAGTAACCCGAGTCCACATCATTGGATGGCGATAAGGAAAGTATTAATATACTTGTTGCGTATCAAAGATTATGGTATTGCGTATAGTGGTGAACCTCCTATTTTGGAAGGTTATTCCAATGCTAGTTGGATCACTAATGAAGAGAATAATTCTTCAACCAGTAGTTGGGTGTTTGTTTATGGGGGAGGTGTCATCTCATGGTTCTCTAAGAAACAAACATGTATAGCTGATTCTACTATGTCAGCAGAGTTCATAGCTCTTGCTTCAGTATCTAGTGAAGCGGAGTGGTTGAGGAATCTTATGTTTGAGATACCTTTGTTACCTAAGCCAATTTCACCGATGGCGATTCCTATGGATTTCATGATGGCTTTAGGTAGGGCTTATAGTCAAGTGTATAATGGTAAGTCTCGTCATATTGCTCTTAGGCACAGCCTAGTGCAAGGACTTATCACTAATGGGGTCATAACTTTTGACTATGTGAACACTAAGTTCGATGAGGCTGATTCTTTTACAAAAGCCATGAGTAGGGATTCAATTGAACAAGCGTCAATTGCAATCGACTTATGTCAATAAAGGTCATTTGGAAAAGCCCAATTCACACATGAGTAACATCGTGTCTTGAATTCAATGTGGTAAAATTCCTTTTGATATTTGTAAGCAACAAGTTCTAATGACCCATCATTGCTTTGACCGTGATGAACGAGGTAGTCGTCCATTGAAAGTTCTTAAGATCAAGGGTTTAAGAGCTCTTGGTGTTGTATCCGTTTCACGGGGATATATTTTATACGTAATGAGAACCTGCCTATATAAGTTTGAAGTGTGGCCGCTTCAAGTAGTCAAGATTGGATACCGACTATGATAAACTTATGAATAAGATTCGAACATGGCCTTATAATGTGTCAGATTAATGACTTTGTGTTATTGGTTTTGTGTGTACTTCATCTTCAAGTGGTTGGAAGGGTCATTTGATTCAAATCCAATGGATATCAATTCTGGCTCGATCACTTGTGAAGTGTGTTGTACTTGGCGTTAATTCAATCCGTAGGGATATTAGTGTAACACCCCGATATTTTCCCGATTTTTTTTTCCCCGATATATTTAATAATTTACTAGTAATATTATATATATATATATATATATATATATATATATATATATATATATATATATATATATATATATATATATATATATGTATATATATATATATATATATATATATATATATATATATATATATATATATATATGTATATATATATATATATATATATATATATATATATATATGTATATATATATATATATATATATATATATATATATATATATATATATATATATATATATATATATATATGTATATATATATATATATATATATATGTATATATATATATATATATTTATGTATATATATATATATATATATATATATATATATATATATATATATATATACATATATATATATATATATATATATATATATATATATATATATATATATATATATATACATATATATATATATATATACATATATATATATATATATACATATATATATATATATATATATATATATATATATATATATATATATATATATATATATATATATACATATATATATATATATATATACATATATATATATATATATATACATATATATATATATATATATACATATATATATATATATATATATATATATATATATATATATATATATATATATATATATACATATATATATATATATATATACATATATATATATATATTTATATATATATATATATATATATATATATATATATATATATATATATATATATATATATATATATATATATAATTTATTATTGGGCTTGGTCATGAGATTGCAATCCTTTTTGGCAATTAGAATTATTTGGGCCCAAACTTTTCCTTAACCCATCTTTTATTTTCAAAAAAAAAAAAAAAGAAAATAGGAGGGACTCTTGGTGGAGCTTGTAACTCTCTTAGGGTAATGAAGGATCAAGGCATTAATCCCATATAATTAACCCTTCTTAATTCCTTAATCATTTTCAATTTGACATCCTTTCATTTCTAAAGTTTCCAAAGACAAAAAAAACATATCTTTTCAAAATTCCTCCTAATCCACATTCCTAACTCCATTACGCTTGATCATTATGTGTTTTCCTTTACAATTGTAAGTGTAATTTTTAATCTATGTTGATTCTTAAGTTTTAATTTAAAATTCTATGATTATTATATGTTTTATCTTATAATTCATGTTTAATTTAAGAATTTAAAATTTCATGTATGATTTTGGGATGTATTTTTCTATTTAAATTGATGAAGAATGTTTCTTTTTAGAGTTTTTAGATATGCATATATGTGAAGAATAGGATTGGTTTGTGTGATGGGTGATTTTGAAATTTATATATAAAAATGAATGTTCCTGTAAAAAAAATTTGTGTGGTTAAAGAAATTATTGTTGAACAATGAATTTAATCTCAAAGATGGTTCGTAAGAATTATATAAATTTGGTCATTGATATTTAATAGGCAATATACCATTTGGAATTCATTTGTTGATGAAATTTTGGTGAATCCCGTAGGGTTAGAAAAATGTTAAAAAAAATTTGTTTTTGGGACACTTTTTGGCTTGAAAATAGGTTAAAAATACTTAGAGTACATTATGAATTATGAAAATTGGTACTCGGGGGTTTTGACTCCTTCTGAACGCAACGGTGAAGTCGGATTTTCAGTTTGACAGTTTTAAATTGCCTTTCTGGACATATTATGTATGCTGTCCTGTTTTGTGCGTTTACTATGTTATAGTATGTGATGGATGTTCATGATGTGTGTGGTATTCTAGGTGTGGTTGTAATTGTATGTGTGTGTTATGGTTGATTTGAGAAAAGTGTGTATGTGTGCTTATTTCCCGAATATGATTGAACCTTGTTGGAAGTCGATTCGTGACCGGGAATTGAATAGGACGCTTGAGAGCTGGTTATCTTGCTTAAGGTATGTACACGCAACAAAGTTCGCATTTAGTCCGATGTATCATATAATAATGGTAAACAAATGTAAAGTATGGATATATAGTATGAATATTGTTATCTTTCCGAATAAATAATTTTGATACATTGTTTTGATAAGCAGAGGAAGTATGACCTTACTAACCTTAAAGTGGACGTAGTATGACGTCAATTAGTGGAAATGAATTACTCGCGGTATATGGGGGCATTATGAGCCACCGCGGGGGTATGCATACTTAACCATACGCACCGAAGTAAGGCGAGTGTCTATGGTAGAGACTTGCTTAGGGGTTAGCTTCCCCTAATGTAATGTCTCACTTATGGAGATTGGAGTTGTACCGGCAGTATGGCTGGATAGTACAGCAGTATGGCTGACTAACCTTTACATGAAATTGATTATTCTTAGTTAGCGTGATCGAAGCGTATTTTCTGAAATCGACAGCTATTAAATCTTTCTCTTGTTGTATTTAATCAATTGGTATGCGACATTTGCTGACGTGTACTTTTGGTCTTAACGACCCTGCGATGATGTTGTTTCCTTTCTGGGCAATGACTAGCACTAAGTTAAGTTACAGGTCTGGGGAGTGAGGATTGTTCCTTGGAAAAATAAATCGTTAAGGATACAGAAGTCTTGATAAGAACTTCTAATAAAGTTTTAAAAAAATATTTGGTTTTATGAGGCGATTTCGTTCTCAAGTTGTAATAAGTAGATTTAATTTTTTCGTTCTTGTCCGCTGCTAAGAATTTCTTATATCTAGTAGTTTATAATAACACTAATAGAACTCGATGCGCAAGCTTTCCTTGATTTCAAATCCGTTTTATAACTGCCTTCTAACATCCTGGTTTGACTCGGACTATATTTACCTTTCTTTAAAAAGGTCGTCTTCTCTTTTCAAACGATCCGAGTTATTCCGAGATGTTACAATTAGCATTGATACATGAAATGAAATTATAAATTTTTTTTTGTAATTGAGAAATAGTCTTATTATACTTTAAATGGAGGATTTTTGAACATTTAGTGTCTAATAGTCCTAAGTATATAATCACCAAGTACTACAAATAGTAGTAGAACAATATGTATTAAAATACAAGGTCCAAAAAGGGGTTGAAAGGATAGGAAAAATGAAAAGTTTTCAATCGTGTCAGTAAGAAAAGCCGATTCGGCTTTCCTGGTATTGAGCCTAAAGTCGACTCGGCTTTAGGTTCTGGAAAAATCATTTTATCCAGCAGGTAAAGCCGAGTTGGCTTTCCTGGGGTTGGAGCAAAAACCGACTCGGCTTTTTCTTTTAATATGATCGTTCAGTCTTTACGTTTCCTTTGAGTTAATTGCATTGGATTCTCTTACTTAATCTATATTCTTTCTGATGTTACAAAGGAGTAATTGGGAGGAATAATGCTCATAAATACCTTGGTTAATGGTATTGTTTGGAGGTCATTAAGGTTGATCATCTGTGGGTGATCTATTGTGCCATGACCCTTTGTTATACTTGGAGTAGTATAAATAGGGGCTTGGAAAAGGATGGAAACTACACCAATTTTCTAAATTCTTATTCTTGCTCTTTCTCTTTCATTTGTGTTCTTTCAAGAGAGTTATAAACTTTTGTTAGAACTTCCAAAGCTTATAGTTCATCAAACACTTGTTATTAAGTTACATACCGTAAGTACTAAGGGTGTGTTGTGTTGTTTGTATTTCGTTGTGAATTTCCAAGTCAAAAACCCAAGTACGTTTGTGGGGAAACTTCACAAAAGGAAAGTGATTACACGCCTACAACAAGTATCAAGTTTCCGGCTAACGGTCGTCGTTACAAAGATAATCTTCAAGTTTTTCTTAGTGTATTTTGTAAGTTTTATTTTAGCCTTCAATAAAGGGAAAATAGAAATTCCCAATTGTAATTTGTATTTTGCATTATTAGTTTGTAATAAGTACTTCTTTTGAAAATTTATTTTTAAAAATTTCATTGTTTCGATAATGAAATAAGAAGTGAAAAAGATTCTTATAATACCTGAAAGATGAAGTGTTAAAGAAGTCAATTGTCAAGAATTGGAAGTGAGATATGATGCTACAGTAGAAATAACTGTAAAAACTACATCACAACACGTTAGCCTTGTCCAGGGGTAATCTTCTGGAAAGCCCTCTGACGTTCAAGTCAAATTCGGAATGATACTATGACCAATGCAAGATTAACGATTATTGGGATGATTATAGATTATAGGATTTTGTTGTTTGGTATGTTGATTGGAAATAGGGTGGTTATGTATTTTGTCAGAGTTACGCTATGTAATATGAAAGCTTAGGGGGAAATGAATTATGTAGCAAGTATTTATAGTGATTTGAATGAAGGACCAGAAGGTAATTTAGTACATGAAACATGACATCATGGGTGATAGTGGTAGGTAGTGACAGAGAGTGGGTTTGACCAGCAGCTAGGGTTTATAGAAGTATTTCATGGATAATCCGGATGGAAAAAGTCATATAAGCCCCTCAACTGCAAGTTAAGGTCAATTGAAGGTCAAGATCAACGAGAAATGAAAGTCAACAGGGTGATCAGGTATCTTCATAATAATAATAAATAAATAAATAAATAAATAAAATATTACTCATAACATTTAGCCCCACGGATGAAGGATGATTTGAATAAGGCACTTAGCAGGAATGAAGCATCTTTCTTTATGTGGAAGACATACAGAAGAACGAGGACTCCGCAGGTTTCCTTGATATCTTGGATCTTCTTTATATTTCGACAGAAACCACATAACATATTCGGAAAATCCGCCTCTAGTTATAGCTCATGCTATTCCGTGCCATAAAAATTGCAGTCTTAATGGAGCCTTTTGTCCTAACTCGGCAATTCGTGCCACGATAACTCGACAATCCGCCTCATATAGGCCGGATGACTTGGAGACTTGAAAGAATTTCTAACGAAGCCCCCATATATGGGGGTCCGACTTATTTCATGGTTCGGCAAGTTCGCATCATTAAGTGAACTTTCGAGAATCAGTGGAAGCCCCAATGCGGGGTCCAACTTTTGCGACAACTCGGTAGGTTCGATTCATACGGAACGGATATGTAAAAAAAAGCTTAAACATGGGAGCCCGAATTATGGGATTCGATTCTTAAGCATCGCTTAATTTGTTCACACGAAATGACCTGACTTCCCACAGCTCGGTAAAAATCCAAACTTGTATTTTATTGAACTTTCGGTTAGGACAGTAAGAAATAGGGTCTGACTATTGCGTGATTCCGACTTCATATAAGTCAGCAAATCCTGACTTAAAGCTTGATCAAAGTGACCTCAGTCAATGACTTGCAAAGAAATGAATCCCTTTTCAAGGTATTTGACTTTTCCAAGAATGATATGGTGAAGTACGATATGAGTACTCTACACTTCGTATAATTTCTATCCACCTAATCTAAACCCCTCTAAAATGGAGTCTGACTTTAGGAATGACTCAGACATGATAAATGATGACACGAAAATACTAAGAAACCAGCCCCAGCTATGGTATCTCAACTACGTCCATAACCCTATATATCACGGTTAAGAACATGCTGGAAATAATTTCTAAGAACCTAAATTGAACCCTCTATTAGAGGGTCCGACTTATTTAATGTCCCTGAGATCAGTTATCATGGAAAGTGTCATATAAAAGTATACTCCATCATTCGGAATATTTCAGACATGATATTTCAACACTTAGAATTGTTTTGCACCTCTATCATTTTTTACTTAACAAAACGGGGTCCCACTTTCAGCAACATTCGAACATAAAAATGTAGTACAGTCTCCATACTTAGAATATTTTTCCTTTTAGAGTAGAGGTCAATAATAGGGTCCAACTTTCACTCATATTTTGGACTTATCTGTGAAAGTCAATAAAGACTTAGAATTTTCTAGCCCTAGTATAAATTTAGGACTAAAAAGGGGAGTCCGGCTTAATCATTCTAAATAAAGAATACACGGTATTACTTCCCAACTTAGAAAATATTTCATCTCTTTTTCCATGGATGTTAGAAATGGGGTTCGACTTAAAATAAAGTTTAATAAAAAAAAACCATGACCGACATAAATACTTCAAAATTGTAACCCGCTTTCAGTTCCCACTTTAATCAGGGCATAGACAAACTGATAATTCAGTTCACCTGCAATACTTGAGTAAAATTTCAACTAAAAGTGAACCTTGGAATCACAAGGGACTTGAATTCCCAATAATCATCGGTTCACGATGAGACAATTGATCTTCCCTAGAAAGTCACTCCAATGCAAACATGGGTATCTCATGACATGAATGAAGAATTGGTGTTTGAGCCTTATCTTGGCTATAAATAGAGGTGCTTAGGATTGTTCAAAGCATTATTTCCACATTTCCCATTTTCGAATCTTGATTTTAGTGAGAGAAAGTTAGAGAGAGACACTCTGAGATTGAAGTTTTCTGTCAATTTCAAGCTAAGATCTTCAACAAGGTATGCTTTGAGTTCTACCTTGTCATTACTGTTCATGAAATTGTTTTTTATTTTCCCACATAAATTTTGTATGCTGTTATTTTTTACGATTATGGATAATAAGATCATCAATGTGGCCAGATCATCAAGTCACTTAGATATAGTGACACTTAACTTATCATACATCCCTAACGTAGATTTGACTAAAGAAACTCACATTATTAGTAAGACTGAAACAAACGTTGATACAAATGATTATAGCACTATTCTAAGCATCACCCCTTATTACGAATCAATAGAGAGTGGGGAAGAGTCCTCTGTTTCTCCCCTTCATTTACCGAAAATAAATAAACATGCTCCTTGGGAAGTGAGCCTGGCTTTCTTCCCAAATTAGCTACCCAAAATAAATCCTGAACTAGACGGACTATTTTATGTAGATACAACGAGGATGTCCAACAGCGCAGAGTCGTATGAGAGAAAGAGTGCGGCTGCAGAATCGCATCCGTTTTATACCAAACATAAGACCTTTAAACTATTTTTTGGATGTGCCCACGTTGCGTTTGTTGAAGGAAAGAGAATCCCTCATCGAAAACTGGATTTTTCTGGTGGTTATAACATTATTACACCAGAGAAGTATGAAACTTTTAATTTTCCTCCTTCCCAATGTACACTTGGATATGCCTGGTCTTTCGATTTAGGACTTAAGTTTCCCCTTCAACCATTCATTAGAAAAGTTTTAGATTTTCTGAATATTATAGTGGTTGAGTTATACCCCAGGGTTGTTTAACATCCTTTTTGGTTTTATGTAAAGTACTGAGTGTGAGGCCGAGCCTCACTACACTAAGAATATTTATAGGGCCTGTCTGTGCAACACTCAAGAACATAATGTCTGGTGGATTACACTAATCCACCAGCGGAGTTATAAGATACTAGGTGATCTCCCTAATAGCCAAAAGAGATATAGGACAAAATTTGCATTTTTATACAATTTCGAGCCAAGGAACTTCAAAACCACATTTAACATAAAGCCAAGGAACTGCAAAGATGGATGTTGAGCTAGGAAGGAACCTGTTAACGTCTAGTTCAAATGGATACCCAGATGAAAAATTCTCAAGAACGAGTTTCTTCTTTCGGCATTTGATATTAGTCTTAAGATTAACAAGCTTGAGTTTCTCATATCCCATTTTTATCGGATTATCATATCACAGTCTAGCATTGTTTTTTACATGTAGGACTCGCCAAAGAAAAAACTAAGGGATATATATCCTGTTCTAATGAAGAAGTTCAATGTGATGCGTCTGGCATATAGTGTGGGTAAGAGGGTCGAGTTCGACATACCTCTTCCTTCTCCTCCCAAGGTATGTGATTGTCAAAAATAATCTATTCTTCGTTTTGAGTATCTTTCTTACTTAATTTCCTCTTACAGAATATGACGACCATAAAAAAGGGTCTAAAAGAAGTGCCCATTGTTGCGAAAGCGCAAGCCTTGCTGGAGAAGATGAAATCAATCCCTCCCTCGGAGGATTTAAAGCGAGAAGAGCCTCGAAAGTAAAAAGAGATTAAGAAGAAGAGAAAGCGCAACTCTTCTCCTGCTAAAGCTCAAAACGCGGCCAAACGATGTTCAGCAAAAAGGGTCAAGACCATCACGCCTATCAACTCTCATAGGGCGAATAGTCTGGTTGTAGAGGAGATGATGGCTTTAAGCCAAAAAAAAATGATAAAGGTAAGTGGAAGATACAAGTGTCAGCTGAAACCTAAGTCCATCCTTTGAAAGAGGTATATTCAAGTCGGACCGAGATTCTCCCATACAAACACACCTCTGTCTTTAAGGAGCTTGATCATACGGGTTTGGTGGCTCGGTATAACCGGAGTACCCGAAACTTAATTATCGAGGTGGACATGGACTACTTGGACTCCTTACCAGTTAGGGAAATAATTTGCGAATCTCAATCTGCCGCGGCTGAGGTAATGATTTAACTTTATTTAATTTTACATTATATTATAATTGGATCTAACTCATTATTTGTTGCAGGTTCTTCCAAAAATGTCTTTTTAGCTATCAAGGCTCATAAAAACGCCGTGGATTAAGAAGCTTTGAATTCCATAACTACACAGGTCGAAGAACAAAATAACGAGCTTTTTAAGCTAAGAGAAGAAGTGGGGGAGATTCCATGGCTGAAAGAGAAGTTTGCCAAGTGTTAGGACTTAAAAGAACGTCTAGTTGAGTCCGCTCAATGGGAAGCTGGTAATTTGGATTAGGCTACTGATTTATCTGCTGTAATAGGCAACGAGGTAAGGAAACTGCGGGATCTCTATAAGGAGTTGGTGATTCAGAATGAACATTTGAACAAAATTGTTCTAGATGATGTGGAAAACTTTAGGGGATTGTTATAAGCTGATAAAATACACAAGTTGCAATCAAAGAGGAGGGCTAGGAAAGCACGAGATTGGTTGGCGTCTAATGAAGCAATCGGCTTCGTTGAAGATCGTACAACTAAGGTGATGATTGCCGCCTACCAAATCAGCCAAGAAAAATTTAAATTGCCGCGACTAAGCTAGGGGTGGATTTTGAGGCTTTACTCAAGCTTGCTGAGACCAAAAAAGAAGAGGCCATCATAAATTTCTCGACTATTCTAGGATGAGATTCAGCAGTGCTTGAGGATCCGGCATAGGATGCAGAAGGATGAATGATTAGCCAAATTAAGCCAGGAAAGGGAAGAAAGTTCTATTCTACTTGATCTTGAAAAGATAATGCTAACCATTCTTCTGTTCCTAAGGTGCCAGATCGGGTTGTGCTAACCAAGCTAGATTCAAATTGTGTTAATTTGTCTAACACCCTGATCGTTGAAACTCAAACCCTGCAAAGCTTGGACAAATTTTTTTTGGAGGGGGAGCCTGAAACATTTAATGTGGAGAAGTACATAAGTTTCTCTTCTTCTCTAGAGAAAGAAAAAGTCGAGTCCTCGAATCCCCAACCGTAGACTTCAGTGGCTCAAAAGATAGATTTTTTAGATGATTTGTAGGTTTTTTTCTCTTATGTCGACCTGCCGGTTGATTCTTCAATCTTATGGACTTGTATGTTTTTTGTAACCTCTGAATATTGATCCGACCTTTGTACCATTTGTAAATGTTTAGGTTACATTTATGAATTTGCTGTTTCTGAATGCTATGATTTTGATGAACTTTATTTTGTCCGATTTTGTTTGATTCTAAGTTTTAGAGAATTTGGCTCCTATTCCTTTTGAGGGCTAAAAAAATGGTCGACTTTATTCATGTTGGCCCTTAGATGTTACGGAAGTTTTAGAATGCTTGAAAACTTGGTTCATGGATTCTAACAAATGATTCCGACTTTGCCTCATGGAAAATTTTATTGATAGTGCGAAAATATTTCAACACTTAGGAAACTTTTATTCACTTCCCTTATGGAACCCTTAAAAGGGGGTCGAACTTTTTAGATGACCCAGGAGTTAATATGATGAATCAAGCTAGGTGATTCCAAAGAAACATCAACAAATTCTGCCCAGTCGTTAATCACCCGAGACTTATGATAATAAGAATTTAGCTAGGTTTGCAATAATATATGCGAAAATACTGAATGTAATGATTTTTTGAAATAAACTCAACTTAAATACAATAATGTGATGATAAGAAAATATATGATTCGAACAAATCTTAATCGAAAATAGAAGTCTGAAAATTAATTGAAAGCAAATGAAAATTGAATGCGATTAAATTTTGATTTCTCATGTTGATGATGATGCTGATGGTGTGCGACGATGTATGACCCCTTGCAAAACTTGTTAAATGAAGTATTTTTTTAAATGATCTCCATTCCATGGGCGTTGTCGTCTCTTCCCATCTAAGTTTTCCAACTCAAAAGTGCCTAGTTTGATGATCAGGATAATTCTTAATGAACCATCCCAATTGGCCCCTAGTTTGCCCTAGTTTGTGAATTTTCCCGTAGCTTCAACTTTACGAATTACTATGTCTCCAAGTTGTAATTGTCTTGTTTTAACATGGCGGTTGAAATGTTGGGTCATCCTTTGTTTTTGAGCTATTGACTTCGTGAGAGCATTTCCCCTTGTTTCTGGTAACAAGTCTAAGTTTATTTTCTTTTCATCTTCATTCTCTTCATGTGAGTAATTTGTTACCCTAGTTGAGGGTATGCCAATTTCACAGGGAGAACTGCTTTAGAGCCACAGACTAAGGAAAAAGGAGTATGACTTTTTGCATCTTTTACTATGGTAAGGCTTGCCAATAGAATACCTGGTAGCTCTTCATCCTATGTTCCTTTTGACCCTTATTTTATTGCCATTCAAAATTTCTTTGTTAGCAGATTGTACTTGACCATTTGTTTGTGGATGAGACACAGAACTAAACCGGATTTGGGTGTTGAATTTTTCACAATACTCCAAGGTGTTTTTCCTAATAAATTTTCGACCATTGTTTGTGATGATGACTGATCGGGACTTTACGTCCTTCAATAGTAATACCGCAAGTGCACGGCGTAGTTTAGTACGATTGCAAGTACGAGTCGAATCCACAAGGAGTGGGGGTTAAGTTAATAGTTTCTCGATCGATTAGTGTGTTCGAAAACGTTAATAAGATGTTTAGAGATAGAAATAATTAAAACAAGCTATTAAAAGTGCTTAATGAAAATAAAGCATAAAAGTAAATAAGGATACAATGAATTAAGTAAAGATAAAATAATCAATAAGCTAAGAGGCATAGGTTAGAATTTCTCACCAAAGTAGTGTTTACTGAACATTAACCTAAGGTCATGGATATTTTGCTATGGGGAAGAATGTATTAAAAGTACTAATGTTCTCTCTCGAGCAACAAAAGCTTTCTAAACATACTCAACTACCTATTCTCATGGAACTAAGCATATTTTAAGACATGCAGTGCACATTAGACATTTTCAATCAAAGCATCTGCCTATTCTCATGGAGATGTCTTAACTTTTAAGCATAGATTATCGTTAAAAATCGACTCTCGCCCTCAATTCAACAACACTACAACATGATAGCAAAATCCATCTTAAACCAAAAACAACACAACCAACCCAAAGGTAAAGAAGACAATTCAAGCTATATACATGGTGACGATGCCTAGCCTAGGCCAAAATAAACTACTTACTCATATTCATATTTAAATTGTAGATTACAAACAAGCCAAGAACCATAGATTGATAAATTAAACTAGAGTATCCTAAAGAGCTGAGTGCAATATAAGTTGAAGAACTACAAGCATTAATATATAAAATTAAAGGCAAACCATCAAAGATAACGAAGTGACATGAATTGAAAACAATATAAGCAAGGATATATATTACTCTTTTAGGTTCAATTTAAGGATGAATAGGATAATTTGATGATTCAAAGTAATACCTTCCAAAAGCTTCAATAATAATACATCAATGGTTGAAGAATCTAAGTTGCAAAATATTACAATAAAGGATGAAGTTAAGATTTGTAATTGTAAATTGAAAGTACTTAATTGAATTGAAAGGGAAATTATGCTAAACACTAATTCTTAATTGAAATGAAAGCAAAGCTATGAAGAATACATAGAAATTACTCAAAATAAAAGGTGAAAACTCAGATGCCTAGCTCCATCTTCCTCTTCTCTATTTATAGCCTTCAAAAACAAGTGGGGGGTGGTGGTTTCATGATTGCTCCACCACAGCTAGGTTGTAAAAGGGGGGTGCCACTCCTAATGGATAAGGTAGGGTGGTTGGTAGTCATGGAAGCAGGAATCAGAAGCAACAAATGTAATTGGACCTCAAATAATATTTAAAAAGATCGCAAAAGCTGCAGCCACTCATCTCGCTCGACCCGAACGGAGCCCGCTCGACCAGTCGAGCCACCATCAGGTCCAACATCAGAAACTTCAAAAATTGGACAGAATATGAAAATTAGCTCCGCTCGACTCGGGCCATCTCGCTAGACAAGTCGAGCGAATGTCCTGTACTTCTGAATTGAATCCTGCTAATGATCAGAAGCTTTGGAAGTTTAAATGCACTTGCTTGACCCGAGCCAACTTGCTCGACCGGTGGAGCAAACTTTAGAAATGTGATACTCAGCTTCTGACTCAAGCAATGCTCCTGGACAACTCGAGCTACCTTGGCTCATGACATTTCATTTCTTTGAGCCGTCGGTGTTTAGGTGAGCAATTTTTGCAACAAAAGGATCTAGTTTGTGCTTGGTGTTGATGATTAGATACTTAAATGAAATAAAACACCAAAGCAACAGAACAAGAGTAAAATCAAATAAACCAATGCAATAACATGTAGTTTCCTTACGCTAAACAAGCCACTTATAGGTGTAAAAATAATGATAAAATGTAGCTAACAAACTCCCCCAAGCCAGACCCTTGCTTGTCCACAAGCATGCATTGCATTATCATAAACAAAAAAGATCGAGAACCAACATAAATGCACATGAATGATCTAACAATAGTTATAGTCATGAACGCACAAGCCACACTTTGTCAAAAAATGTATGATAGAGTAGCAAGCTATGATTATCAATTCTAAAAAGTTTGAAGTGTGTTCCTGTTCTATAAATTATTCTCAAAACAAGTTGTCAAGCAATGACCGTAACTATTGAGTTTAAGACTCCCAAACCAATCACAATGGGTACAAGTGGACCTCACTTTTGGGTATGTTAGCCAAGATGAACAACCACACTCAAGTTTTTAAAATTACACTCATTCCCTCATGCTATGGCTCAAAGTGATGTGAGCCTATAAATAAAGATGTGTCAAAGTTTCGTACCTCGGTACTCGGGGACTCAAAGGCTAAGACTTCACTAGAAGTAGGTGGATCAACCTAAAAGAGGTGAATTGGTAAAGGTTAGAGTACGATGAAACGTAGAAAGGGTAAGGAAGGGTAAGTTTACAAAAAGATGTAGCAAAACTAGTTAGTTAACCCGAACTAACCAAAATGTAGTTTCACACAACTTGGCATCTATTAACTACTAATATTTCTCTATACAAATTTTTGACTTCTTTTTCTTTCTTTTTCTTTTTTCTTTTTTTTTTGATGATATAAAAACAAACACTACACTACCATAAGCGGGTAGTAAAATCAAAGGACTCTTAGAGTCGTACAATACCAACTAAATATATAAAATTGTGTCTAAAATCGAGATATCACCATGATATATGTAAGTGATAACCTCAAGAAAATATAAAAAGACAAAGGCAAGCTAAAAACTCAAGCCAAGTGTGATAAACCAACCACCAACATACCATCAACCAAACAAACTAGTATGCTAAAGAGTTAGGAGTGAAGGTGAAAGAAGGTGAAAGTGAAGGGATACAAAAGAAAATGGAATGCTCGAATGAGATATGAAAGAAAGTGGGGTATAATGTAGGTTAAACAGAGGGTAAGAAAGAAAGGGAATAAGCTCGATCCAAACTAGAAACTAGATCCATATAATACCGAAGTCTCTAAAGTCATGCCTAGTGCGCTACAAATCCACAATCTCATTAATTTACGTGAATGCATGGTAGGGGCTCAATAAATACTCACAGGTTCAAAATATGTCCACAAATACCCAAAGGTGGTGCCACAAACCAAATCAATGCTTAACTATTGTTTTGAAAACTCAAGGTTCACAATATTGCAAATCAAAAAATTTAGAAGAAATAATCTAAACTTGCCACGGTATCATACATAGATTAAGAATATGGCCCAAAATGAAATCAAGTTAGCTGCTGAAGATAAAAAAAGTGCATGAATGTGATTCAAGGCATCAAAAACATAATTAAATTAAGAAAATAGTAAGCTAAATTACAAAAGTAATAAAACAAAAAGCAAATCAATGAAAGCATGCATATATACACAAGAAGAACCTAAGGAGATCATAAAGACAACTCCTCCCCCAAGCCAAATTGAGCAGTGTCTTCAATGCGACAAAAGGGCTTTAGAGAAGGTGCGAGGACTCTAGTCATCACTCTCATCTCCCTCTTCATCATCATCATCATCGTCTCATTCTTCCTATGCCCTAGGATCGAAAGATGTACTAGCGCCTCCCCCAGAACCGTAAACATAACCAAAATCACCTAGTGGCGGTGTGTACGACAATGGGTACACATGATCCGGGGCTATATGCCCTTGCCGATAATGGTGGTCATATAATCGACCATGAAATGGTCGAACCGGCTCTGTTGCGCCTCTATCTGGTCAAACCACTGATCAAAGCCGTCCATACTCAGATGTAAGCGTTGTAGAGAGGCCAAGACGGGATCAGGGTCGGTATGATGGGGTGATGGTTGGGTTGGAGGTGCTGCATGAGAGGTGCCACCAAATTCGAAGGTAGAGGATGGGCCTCCTTGCTCAAATGTAGGTGTAGACTGTGTTAGAGATGGGAACAGCAACAAGAGGGGGGGGTGAATTATTGTTGTTACAAGTTTAAGTGTTTTTGCCCTGTTTTTGCGAAATTAGATGAAAGAAATAAAACTTAAACTTAGAGAGAAATAATGAAAGATACAACACGATTTTACGTGGAAACCTTCTAGGCATAAATAGAAGGAAAAAACCACGAGTCCTCGGGATTTCAAAACTCCACTATGTTTAAGGCAACTCGTTACAATTACTTTAAACACCTTGCTTCACTCGAAGCGTTCTCCACTGGGCCAACTTCTTTTTTCAATTGCTTCACTCAAAGCAACTCTCTTAGCTTTACTCCAAGCTAATATCTTCTCTAGCTTCACTAGAACCTATCTAATTCTCCCCTAGACTCACCCAAGTCTAGTTACAATAATTCACTCAAAAACCCTTTTGTAATGATAAAAATTCTCTAAAGATAAAATTAAAGAGTTGCACAAGAAAATATTATAACCTAACTGGCAATTTTTGAACAAAATATTTCTTGTTGATTTTCCAAAAATAACGTATCAAAATTAATAGCTCATACGAATGCACAATTTGAGGAACAACCGAATCCTCTATTTATAGAGTTAAAATCCCTAATAAAAAGGAGGTAACTACCCACTATTCCCCTATCCCAAATAATAAGGAGAATAATATGGATCTCAATTAGTAAGGTCAAACCTACGGTTATTGCTAAAATAGGTGTACATTTGATTAAATCAAAGTCATGGTTTCCTTAATATTAGCTACCTTTCCCTTTTACTAATAATAGGCAAATTAGTGATAGTTCCGCTATACTAATAATAGCTTACGGTTCCCTTTAACTAAAATTAGCTATGGTCTCCTTTTCCAATAATAGGTGCGGTTACCTTTAACTAATAATAGGTGCGGTTCCTCTTTACTAATATTAGAGACGGTTACCTTTAACTAATAATAGCTAAGGATCCCTTTACTAATATTAGAAGCTGTTCCCTTCCACTATATTTAGCCAAATTAGTTATTCACTAAATATAGATTCGAAACCAAAGCCTAATAAAAAGGATTTACAAAATCATACGTTAAGTGGTTATAAAAAATATTTTGCCAATTAACTTAATAATTAAATAATGCAACTAATTAATTTTAACTAATACATCAACTAAAAATTAGAAAATATAATAATAATTAGAATTTCAGCAGACGTATTCTCTACAGACTCCAGTCTGGGAACACTGCACTGTTTCCATTTTCCAGTTTTGTTAGATCATTAAACTTAGGAACAGTAGACCTCCTGTCTACATTTGACATCCTAAGCGATATACCTTTTCTAACTTATTTGGATTCCTTTGACGAGTACATGTTAAAAGACTAAGTCATAGGTACCATCAACGATCTTAATCACGACCGGATATTGACCTGCAAACAATCTGTAAAAATACATTTGTTTATATGAAGTGTGTAGTCATCATCAAAACCTAAAAGAGTCAACAAATTCCCCCTTTTTGATGATGACGAACTTTTAAACAAACTTAAATAAAATAGAGTAAAACCAATATCATAGAGCATGCCAGAGATTAAAGCTACTCTTCATAACTTAGTAAATCAACTCGTTACAATATAATTTACCAAGCATATATTAAAACAGATTACTCTAACAATTAGAATTATTTAAAATATCCTAAGCATAATCAGAGCATTGGAAGTAGTTTATTGCTTAAGGCTTTAAATAAATCTAAAATAACATAACATAGCTTACAAAGATCCTTAGTCTAAGCACAATCAGAACATTATCATATTACTGAGTATCAGAGCAATGATAATAATGAGCACCAAGTATAATTAATCCAAGCATAAGTCATGATAACACTAAATACTAAAGTAGATAATCAAAACATGTGTTAATCATTCAAATAAGACTCTGCGTGTCCAGAATATCAGAGCAAGCTTTTCATATTTCAAATAACAACCATAATAATCAAGGTTTCAATTAGTTACCCAATATCAATGATCAGAGCTAATACAAATTAAAATAGCTTGATCAGAGCAATCAGAGCTTGATCAAAATAGGTTAATCAGAACTTGACTAATTTGTATGTCAGAATTCAGAGCATAGCTTAACTAATTTCAGAACATATTCATCAGATATTCATCAAAGCATATAACTACATCAGAACATATTCATTAGATATTATCAGAGCATATAAATAATATTCCATCAGATATTCATCAAAAAGTCAAAGCATAAATAGCATATAGCATGAACATTCATGAGCATATTCATAAATAGCATATAGCATGAACATTCATGAGCATATTCACTGTCCTTAGGTAATACAAATAAGGAACTGGAACTGAGTCATAAAGAATCATTAACCAAGCAAGTTTGTGCCAAATATTCCCCCTTTTGACATCAATCAAAAAGAAATAGGATAATCAAACCACAACACTAATCATGTAGATATAGTCAAAGAGAGAAACAAGAGGCAGTAATCAAATTCAAATACCAAGAGATGCAGTCAAGATATGCAATGGTAAAACGTCACAAACTTTGATCAGCATAAAAGAAAGCAATATGTTCAACAAATTACAATTACACAAAGTGTACCCCAGTTGGTACTTAAAAAACATAAGAAAAATATTGTATGAATAGTTAGAGAAACAGATGGTTGAGACAATTAAAATATTAAATTTCAGTAGTAGGAGGGATCAGGGTGCAGTCTCTTCTTCATCAATTTATTCGGTCTGCACCTCTATCGTATCAAGTTTTGCACCAAGACGGGCTTCCATCAGGGTTATTTGATTAGTAATTGATGCTAAGGAGACACGAATTTCATCCTGAAGTGCATAGAATTGAGACTGCAAATTAGTTAGCTTAAGGAGGATAAAGTATAGAGGAGCTGTAGGAACAGAAGTGTTATCAAAACCATGGTTGGGTGATATGTGTGTGGTTACTGGTGGTGGTGAAGATGGTATAGGTGATGGTGGTGGTGATGGAATTTGATGAGATGGTGGTGTGGTTGGCTTTGGTGAGGGAGGTTTGTCATTGGTAGGCTCAAAAGTGTTATGTGAGGTAGAGTTATCATCCAAATCCACAACTGGACTTTTTCCCTTAGAAACCAGCCTTCTACTTTTCTTAGGTGTTGCGATGGGCTGCTTTTGGACCGGCAATAGGACCTCCTCATCACTATCATTATTTTCATCATTTTCCTCCTCCACATCCTCACCTTCTTTTCCAGCTTCCCCCTAATTTCCTTCTTCCCCCTGTTCTCTTGGAGAACAAGCTTTTGCCCTTTCAGTGGCAGAGGGAACAAGCTCCTAATCCTCCTTTTCTAGTACCTCCTCCTCCTTTTCTTCCTTTTCCTCCTCATCTTTCTGTCTCTCCTCTTCTTTGTCAGAATTAACATTAACCTGCTCATTAACATCTTCTAAAATCCCATTATCATTTAATTTCAAGTGCAAATTGTTCAAACACTTTGCACCTATTTTATTATTAGGACCCATTAGAAAATGCAGATCGTCAAGAGGGACACCCAACTTCTTAAATATCCATGTTAATAAACCTCCATACCCAACAACATACTTCTTCTCAATATAGTCACTTAAATGAGAGATCATTAGAGAAAGAAAATTAATCTTAATGTGATTTTCCAAACAATAAATCAAGGTAGCATCACGTAGATTTACCTCACTATGCTTAGAATTGCGTGGTAGGATAAATTTACGTGCTATGTTGTAAAGTAGTTTGTGTAGTGGAGACAGCACATTGTGACTAATTTTTCCTTTCTTTTCTTGAATTCCTAAGAATTTCAGCACGGTCTTCTCATTTATACCAGAAAAAATAATTTTCGACCCAACATGATAAGTATCAAAACCAACAGCTGGCACTCCAAACCATTCTCCTAACATTAAACTATTAAATTCACTCTTTATCTCCTTGACCATACTTGAACAAACACCATTATCAATCGAAAAATTCAAAATAAATTCTCGCATTAAGTTAGGGTAAATGGGGTTACAGCAATAATCTGTCATCAGTGTTTCCCAATATTGATGTTGTAAAATTGCGTGAAGTTAAGGAAAGGGAGTGGATTCATACCAGTATTTGTCTAGTCCAAATCCCACAGTCATTTCCTTAGATATCTCCTCAGCACTGTTGGGATCACTGTTCTTTGCCCTCTTTGCAGATTTTGATAATGATTTGTCAGCGAGAGTGTAGATGGGTCTTTTGTTTCTCACATGCATCGTGGATGCACTTGGTGTACCAGATTCTTCTTGTGATGGAGATGGAGCAACAACAATTTGGGGTGATGGATGTACTACCTTCAACGGTTGAGAGGTTTTGGGCGTTTGAATGTTCCGCTTCTTGCTTGAGGTGGATTTTGGGGCTTCATCATCGATTTCTGGCTTGGAGAAGAGGAAATGAGATTGAATAAGAGAAATGACGGTTTGAGTGAAGGTAAAGTTAGAGTTGTGATGTGAGCGGTTATGACGTGAGGGTTAGTGTATATATATGATGATGAAATGACGGGTAACAAAAGGTTGCACTACACATTATTAAATTTTGCATGTGTGAACAATGTGTGTGAAAGGGAAGTTAATAACAGTTTTTCGAAGCATTACGATGATCCGGCTCCCACTTTTTAATTAATTTGCGTTAACCATCTATTAAAAGAAATTGCTGGAATAGAAAAATATAGAAATTGAAAATATGAAATATTTTATATGAGGATAAAAATAAAAAAAATTATGCTGCTTTAGTTCGATCAATTTAAACATACAAACATGAAAGCATTCATAGCACATACTTTTAAATTACTGCGTACATGATCCTTTCAATAATTGATTTTTCAATCAAGATTTTGGCGGATGATTTAACCTTTTCAATTTTCATTTTGTCTTGAGGATAAATTTTTTCATATACTTTAGTGTAGATTAATCATGCCAAGTTCCAATCTCATTTTTTCATGTTGTTCCCTTGGAAGGGGTTTTGTCATGATGTCGGCTATTTGCTCGTTGGTATTTACATGCATGACAATAATGTTTTTATTTTCAACATTTTCCTTAAGAAAATGATGTTTTACTCTTGAATGATGCACTGGATCTTTAGATATGCAGATGACACTGGTGTTATCACAAAAAATAGGAACACATTCAAACTTAATACCAAAATATCTTAGCTGCTGTTTTATCCAAAGCATTTGGGAACAGCAAGCAGCTGCTGCCATATATTCTGCTTCAGCAGTGGATAGTGCAACGGTGTTTTGTTTCTTGGAACACCACGATACTAAACATGAGCTAAGAAATTGTACCATACCTGAAGTGCTTTTCCTGTTCACAAGATCTCCTGCATAATCTGCATCACGATAACCTTTCAAATCATAGACATCATTTTTAGGATAAAATAGGGACAAGTAATCTGTTCCCTTCAAGTATCGAAGAACTCTTTTCACTGCTGTACGATGTGATTCTTTAGGTTTTGACTGAAATCTAGCACATAAACCAACACTAAAAGAAATATCGGGTCTACTTGCAGTTAAATATAATGAAGAACCAATCATGTCTTGATACATAATTTGATCAACATCTTTACCATTTGAATCTTCATCTAATCTAACATTTATAGCCATAGGTGTATGGTTAGTTTTAGCATTATTTAAGCCGTATTTCTTGAGAAGTTCTTTTATATATTTTTGTTGATGAATAAAGATTCCATTTGCTTTTTGTTTAATTTCCAAACCAAGGAAGAAGTTTAATTCTTCCATCATACTCATTTCAAATTTTGTGCTCATTAGGTTAGCAAATTCCTTACAAAGCAATTCAATGGTAGCACCAAAAATAATATCATCAACATATATTTGAACAACTAAAATATCAGAACCTCTATTCTTAAAGAATAAGGTTTTGTCAAATTTACCTCTAACAAAGTTATTTTCAATCAAGAACTTTGATAATCTTTCATACCATTGCCTAGGAGCTTGTTTTAACCCATAAAGAGCTTTATCAAGCTTATAGACATGATCAAGAAAAGAGGGATTTTCAAAGCCAGAGGGTTGTTCCACAAAGACTTCTTCATCAAGAAAACCATTCAAGAAAGCACATTTCACATCCATTTGATATAATTTAACGTTCATAAATGCAGCAAAAGAAATTAAAATTCTGATAGCCTCTAACCTCGCTACCGGAGCAAATGTCTCGGTATAGTCAATCCCTTCTTGTTGATTGTACCCTTTAACCACGAGTCTTCCTTTGTTTCTTGCAATGGTTCCATGCTCATCTAATTTGTTCCAAAATACCCATTTTAGACCAATCACCTTTTTATGTTTTGGTTTGGGTTCTAAATGCCATACTTTATTTCTTTTAAATTCATTCAGTTCATCTTGCATGGCTATAATCCATTCGGAATCTTTTAGAGCTTCTTCATGATTTTTGGGTTCAAGTGTTGAGAGGAACGCAAAGTGTGCACAGAAATTTCTCATTTGGGATCTGATTTGTGTTCCCTTATTCAAATCACTGACTATCGAATCAAGAGGATGACATTTTTTATATCTCCAAGGTTTGGGCACAAATTCTCTTGTGGGAACTGTTGTATGCTCAAGGTCATTAACTTGATTGTTATTTTGCTCAACTTCTACTAGATCAGTTTGCTCATTTCTGGGAACAACTGTATTGGGAACAGCTTGCTGGTCCTCATTCACTAGTTGTTCTGTATTGTCCGGTACTTCGATTTGTTCTTGAATTAGCTGTTCTATTGTTCTTCGATCTTGCTCTTTCATTATATCTTCATCATCTTCCAAATTTGCACGACCTATTTTAAAATTATTTGTATCCTGTTCACTTGTCATAAAGTTAGTTTCATCAATAATAATGTGAACGGATTCTTCAACGCACATAGTTCTCTTGTTGTAAACTCTATAAGCTTTACTAAGAGATGAATAGCCAAGAAATACTGCTTCATCACTTCTTTCATCAAACTTTTCTATGTTTCATTTTCCATTAACATGAACAAAGCATTTACATCCAAACACGTGAAAATAAGAAATATTCGGTTTTACACCTTTAAACAGTTCATAGGGTGTCTTAGAAGTGATAGATCTTATTAGTACACGATTTAAGATATAACATGCAGTATTGACAGCCTCGGCCCAAAATTTTCTAGGTAGACCACTAGCAATTAACATGGTTCTAGCCATTTCCTCTAATGTTCTATTTTTTCTTTCTACCACACCATTTTGTTGTGGAGTTCTTGATGCGGAAAAATTATGACTTATTCCATGTTCATTACAATAATCCACAAAGCTTGAATTTTCAAATTATTTACCTGATCTGACCTTATGTGTATAAGTTGATTATTACTAGATTTTTGTATTTTATTAGCAAAAGAAACAAACTCATTAAAAGTTTCATCTTTGCTTACTAAAAATAAAGTCCATGTAAATCTACTATAATCATCAACGATAACAAATACATATCGTTTGCCACTACGGCTTTCGATTCTCATAGGTGCACAAAGATCCATATAAATTAATTCAAGCGGTTTAGAAGTGGTCACCACATTCTTTGGTTTAAAGGACGATCTTACTTGATTTCCTTTGGCACAAGGATCACAAATTTCATACTTTAGGAATTTTATGGATGACAGTCCTCTTACTAGGTCTTTTGATCTTAAAGTATTAATCAAAGTAAAGCTAGCATGACCTAGACGTTTATGCCAAAGAAGAGAGTCATCTTCTATGACACTGAGACAAGTCAGACTCGATTTGGGAACAGTGTTGAGGTCCACAACATAAGTGTTCCGTTTTCGGATCCCTTCTAGAACAGTGTCTCCTGTGTCACTCCTAGAAATAATACATCTTTCAGAAGTGAAGTTTACAGAGTTACCTTTGTCACAGAACTGAGAAATACTTAGTAAGTTTTGTTTTAAATTCTCGACCAAAAATACATTATCAAAAGCATGGGAACTTGACCTTCCTTCTTTTCCTTTGGCGATGATCTCACCCTTCATGTTGTCACCGAAAGTCACAGAGTTCCGCCATCATATGTTTCCAGTGAGAGAAATTTTGATTTATCACCTGTCATGTGCTTGGAACACCCACTGTCGAGATACCATGAATTGTTCCCCCTCACTTGGACCTGTATGAAAAATTAATTGTTAGAATTAGGAAGCCAGTCTCTCTTGGGTTCCTTATCAATTTTACATGAATCAACTTTCTTAATCCAAATATGATCGACATAATCTCTGTTGGAGACAGTATGATGTTCCCTTTCAGTGCACTGGTTTTTCAGATGACCAGTTTTTCCGCAAAAGGAACAGATTCTGTCACTTGGGAGAACAACATAGACCTTATTCTTTTTATTATTCTTAAAATAATCTAGGCGTTCTGAATTTTTACTTTTAGCATTTTGAATCCATATGGGAACATTTTTTATTTTCCCTTTTTCTCTTGAATTTAATTCAAGTTCTAATTTATCATTGTCGGTGTGGTTGGATTCTAAGCTAATTTTCAGATTTTTAAAATCTGTACAAACTTTTTTAATAGATGCATCATTCAATTCCTTATTCAAGCCTAGCAATTTATATTGTGTCAATTCAACATTAAGAATAATATTTTCCTTTTTCACTCTTTCCATAGTTTCCTTTAGAATTACATTTTGATCCAACAAACTGAAAACTCTGTTTTGATCGGATCTAAAGGTATTTATATAGGAAATATGGTCCTTACTTATCTTAAGGTCTTTTTCATGTTGGAGACATCTATCATTGCATTTTTTCAACTTATCTTGTGTCTCCATAAGCAACTCTATAAATTTATATCTTTTTAATTTAAACGGATGGTTTGAAAATGAGTTAGAAGACTTTACCTGTTTTCCTTTGGATTTCTCATTCTTACTTTCGTGTGAGGCCATGAGACATAAGTTAGCTGTTTCTTCATCTTCAGGGTTTTTAGTCTCATCATCACTCTCGGATTCTCCCCATGCAGCTATCATGGCTTTGCGAAAGTCGGTTTTGTTGAGATTTCCTTTGCTTTGTAGTCTTCGTGTATCCCTTGCCTTTCCCTTGCCCTTCTCATTTTTCAATATAGGGCAATCTTTGATGAAGTGCTCGGTACTTCTGCACTTGTGGCATTCAAGGCTGGATTTTGTATTGGTTGTTCTTCTTTCCTTGTTATTTCTTTGATTGGAAAACCTGTTGTTCCTGAAAAACTTCTTGAATTTTCGTACCAGCATGGCAGCCTCCTCCTCATCACATTCTGATTCATCTTGATCTGCTGCTGTTAAAGCTAGTCCCTTGTTTCTGGAGCTGTCAGCTGTTCCCAGATGTAATTCGTGAGTCATTATGGAACTAGTCAGCTCTTCCAGGTTGAATTTTTTGAAATCTTTGGATTCCTGGATGGCAGTGACCTTCGCTCTCCAGCATTCATCTTGAGGGAGACTCCTTAGAATTTTTCTTACTTGTTCATCGGTGGTAATAAGTCTTTCAAGAGAGACAAGTTCGTTTGTGATGTTAGTGAACCTTGTAAACATCTGTTGGATGCTTTCTCTTGGTTCCATAACAAACCGCTCATACTTAGACATCAACAAGTCTATCTTGGAACGTTTTACACTAGTGGAAAAAACCTCTTTTGCTGCGGGTTTTTTGCCATTATTTGCTGCGGTTTTGGCCCCCAGCAATAGTGATAGCAGCAAATGTCCTACTTTAAATGCTGCGGTTCAAAACCGCAGCAAATAAAGGCATTATTTGCTGCGGTCATGGGGAAAAACCGCAGCAAATAATGAGGGTTATTTGCTGCGGTCATGGGCAAAAACCACAGCAAATAATGAGGGTTATTTGCTGCGGTCAAGGGCAAAAACCGCAGCAAATAGCTCTCTTTTTTTTTTTTTTTTTTTTTTTTTTCCGTTTTTTCCTTATAATAATGCAATAATAATACAATTTGATAACAGTGATTAATCCAATGATAATCACAGATAATCAACATTAATCTCTTTGTAATAATAAACTCTCGCTCGTATATATAATATAATATTATGTATGTACATATATATATATATATATATATATATATATATATATATATATATATATATATATATATATATATATATATATATATATATATATATATATATATATATATATATATATATATATATATATAATATACATTAAAGTATAAAAAATAATCTATACTAATTACAATTTTCGTGCAAAATAATCTATATATAATAAACTTCTACACAATAATATATACCAAATAGTGTTGTGTGCCAAGTTTCGTGCAAAACAAACAAAGTTTGAGCTACTTTACGCGCGAAATTGACAAAAACGCTAAAAAACCCTTAAAATCGCAACTTAACACCTAATTTCTAGCATATGACTATTATTTTCAATTCTAACCATTTCAACACAATAATGTATGCCAAATAGTGTTGTGTGCCAAGTTTCGTGCATAACAAACCATGTTTGACCTACTTTACGCGCGAAATTGACAAAAACGCTTAAAAACCCTTAAAATCGCAACTTAACTTCTAATTTCTAGCATATGACTATTATTTTCAATTCTAACCATTTCAACACAATAATAAATGCCAAATAGTTTTGTGTTCCAAGTTTCGTGCATAACAAACCATGTTTGACCTACTTTACGTGCCAAATTGACAAAAACGCTTAAAAACCCTTAAAATCGCAACTTAACTTCTAATTTCTAGCATATGACTATTATTATCAGTTCTAACCATTTCAACACAATAATATATGCCAAATAGTGTTGTGTGCCATGTTTCGTGCATAACAAACCATGTTTGACCTACTTTACGCGCGAAATTGACACAGCAGCAAACTAGTGACCAGAACACCTTGCACAACACGTGGAGACCAAACCTATGCATCCAGGACCTAGGATAAAGTGGAAATGGAATGTTGGTACTTAGATCTAGCTATCAAGGTCCTAAAACCATTCTAACATTCCCCGTGGACTCCTAGAAGCTGAGCTGAAGGAGGGCTGCTCGACAGTTTGCTAGATTAGAATTTGTGGTTGTTTCGTATTCTTTTCATGATCATTTGTAGTTTTTGACTATGTCATTAATCAAAGCTTACGCACAACATTAATCCTTGCATAACCAAGGCCTTAATCAGCCCCGGTTTCGCATCAAAACCAAGTTTGAGTACTTTACGCGCGAAATTGAAAAAAACGCTTTAAAACCCATAAAATCGCAACTTAACTTCTAATTTCTAGAATATGACTATTATTTTAAATTCTAACCATTTCAACACAATAATATATGCCAAATAGTGTTGTGTGCCAAGTTTCGTGCATAATAAACCATGTTTGACCTACTTTACGCGCGGAATTGACAAAAACGCTTAAAAACCCTTAAAATCGCAACTTAACACCTAATTTCTAGCACATGACTATTATTTTCAATTTTAACCATTTCAACACAATAATATATGCCAAATAGTGTTGTGTGCCAAGTTTCGTGCATAACAAACCAAGTTTGACCTACTTTACGCGCGAAATTGACAAAAACGCTTAAAAACCCTTAAAATCGCAACTTAACACCAAATTTCTAGCATATGACTATTATTTTCAATTCTAACCATTTCAAAACAATAATATATGCCAAATAGTCTTGTTTGCGAAGTTTCGTGCATAACAAACATATTTTGACCTACTTTACGCGCGAAATTGACAAAAACGCTTAAAAACGCACAAAATCGAATTTGTGTACCTTTCTTGCTATCCATTTTGGAAATGTGGCTCTGGATGTAGATCCCATTTGTCCACGCACTCTTTTCATTGCGCTGAAACGCATGGGAAAAGTAATACTATTTACATATATATATATAACACTTAATTAAATCAAATTGGTAAAATAATTAATATTACGTACGCATTCAACAACGCTTTGAATCTTGTGTTGCGAGGTTGGCTTTGAGGTTTTTGTAATGAGTCGAAGACGTGCACAGTGTTCGTTAAAGGACAAATGATCAAAAGTATCCAATGCAAACTACAAACACAAATTTAAAATCAACAAATTAGAGATTAGGTGACTTTAAAAATCAAAAGATAAGTTCAATTTCAATAATAAAACTTACTCTTCCCAATATGGAGCCAGAATGAATGTGTGTTTAGATGCAAGGGAATTAGTATAATAAGCATCATAATAAAATGTTAATTACGCGTTGCAATTTAAATTAATAAGTGCTTATATATTTAAAAACTATGTACCTGTAGCACTGGCTCCGGAGTTGGCTCCGGATTTTGAGCAACGAAGTTTATGTTCTCCGGTGTGGTGTTTTCCCCTTCAGGGGTATTAGTAATGAGCTGGGGTGCTACGGGGGTAATGGGCTCGGGTGTTGGCTCGACCAAAGCGTTAGGATCCCCATGTTGACTTTCCTGATCCTCGAAAATCAGGTTTGCCAAGTCCACAATGGGTGCTTCCATCTTCTGCAACACGGCGGCCAGCTTAGCGAGAACGTCCTTCGTAATCTCCGCTCGGAGGGTTGCTGCTTCTTCCCGTAGTGCCGTTCTGGATTGAGTAGCAACACACTCTTTGCCGAACGCCTTCTGTAACCCTACGCGGACGCCTCCTTTTCCGACTACCCGCCCACTGTGGTCTTTCCCTAAGACCATATGCAATGCGTCAACATTGCCTCTTGGGGTGAACTCCCCCGTAGCTTCTTTTTCCTTACAGCCCATCTGTTCAAATAAAAAGTGACATATATAGCAATTAGTATAAGTACATCAATGCCAAAGAATACAAAACAAATGAAGAATATACTTAATAATTTCAAAACTCACCACAGCATCAGCAACCTTCTTCGTTCCCGGATCATTAATGGTAAATTTACCACTTGCATCTCGGGAATGAAGCCCGCAATACCAATCACGCACCCGATCTCCAGCAAGAGTATTCACGGATGCGGAGGTAGTCGTAGATGAGGGCGTGGATGAACTTTGATTGGGGTATAAACCCGCATCCACCCACTCTTTTCGGACCTCATCGTACGTTTTCTGGCCTAAGCGATGGTAAAACTTCCTTTTGCTTGCAGAATCAGAAGCTTTACCACACTTTTCCTAATTAATCAATAGAAATCGAATGTCATGTATTAGTTTAATGACTGAATCAAAAGAAGTAAATTCAAATTGGTAAACTATATTATAATATGAAATACTTACAACTTCTATGGGAGTTGTTCTTTTGGCAACAAAGGCCTCCCAATCCCTCTTCGATATGTGACCCCATATTTCGTAGGGCATCTTCGAAGGTTCTTGCTCTCCACCTTCGTTTCCCGTTTTGACCTTTTTGGTCGTACGGGCACGACTCTTCGTAATCCAGCCAGTTACTAGCTTGGATTTGAAATCTCTGAATCTTTCAGCAACAGCTGAAAGAAACACATTCTTCTTGTCTTCATCGCTCTCGATGTGGAAAAGATTCTACAAAAAAAATTTATATTTATTACTATCAATCAAATTAATTTTAAAATGAAAATAAATGAGTAAATATAGTAAAGTTGCTTACCACAGTATCATGCCATAGAGAGTTCTTCAAACCCTCTGGAACCTCGTTCCATGCGTGCAATATGGAAAGCTTGCGGATACATAGACCCACTTGTTTTCCATATTGCCTACGCCATTTTCCGCAGGGTTGACCCAATGCATTGTATTCCAAATGCATGGGTTCTGTGACTTTGAGGTTTTTTGTAGGACCTCGCCCTTTTCTTTTCTTACTGGTAGTGGTGAGAGCATCCATTGGTGGGGCGTCTTCAGTTTCAAAATCATTGTCAATCGGTGGAGCTTCTTCAGCCATACGCTCGTATCTCACAATTTGGTCTTCTTCGCTGTCATTACTACGATGCTCATTATCCAAGGTCTCAATCTCGGGGACAATTTCGTCTCTGAATAAATGCATTGTATATCAGTACCTGAAAGAGTATGAATAGAAATATATTAGAACATAAGCTAAGTAATATTAAGAATATGACAAACAATTCTGATACGTTCAACACAATAATATATAACAAATAGTGTTATGTGCAATGTTTCATGCAAAACAAACCAAGTGCCAAAAAAACTTTAAAAAGCTTTAAATTCATACCTTGTGGATCACTTAATTCAAATGTATTCCTTCCGTGTGATCTACACGCATATAACCAACATCTACATCATCTTGATCCACTGATTTTGGATAGATAAAGGGAGGGGAGTCTTCAAAAGCATCATATTCTTCCTCATCCTCAACATCACCTATACCAAGGATACTTCTTTTTCTCGGTACAACAATAGACCATTTTTTATCAGACGGGTCGACAATGTAGAATACTTGCTTGGCTTGTGTAGCTAGTATGAATGGCTCCTCACTATCACGCAAACGAGCTAAGTCTACAAGAGTAAATCCACAAGGGTCGTCATTTTTAATGCATCGTCGATTATTATCTACCCACTTACATTTGAAAAGACCAATATTGAAAGTAGAGTAGTCAAGCTCCCATATTTCATGTACCCGCCCGTAGTATACCAATTTAGCATCAACCGACGCTTGATCCTTTGCACTCGCGTAAAATGTAGATGACGCCAAAATAGAAACCCCACTATTCTGTAGATACGATGACTTCTTGTCTTGACCCTCAATCCAAAATGTGAAGCCATTGACATCGTAACCCTCATATTTGTTGACATCATCACGAGGACCAAAAGCTAACCACTTAACAATTTCGGATACACCCTTGAGTTCTTCGCATATTACTCAATTATGAAACCAATTAATAAACGTCTTGTTATGCAACTGCATCAATGCCCTATCCCCTTTAGAAGGTTGTTTTGCGCGCAATATATCAAAATGCTCACTAAAAAAAGGATGAACTTCCGGAATATGATGCAACACATACAAGTGTGCTTGTAGAAGGCTTTCTCGAGGAGGTGTGACCGATTTGGAGCCAATTGTTCCTTTTCCCTCAAGCCTTCCTTCATGTCTAGAGGTGGGAAGTCCAATAGGCTTTGCCATGGCCAAATACTCGGCTATAAAGTTACTAATCTCATCGCTCACAGTGCCTTGAATCATACTCCCCTCGGGTTGTGCTGGATTCCTCACCTTGTTTTGTAAAACACCCATGTGTCTTTCAAAAGGATAACACCACCTTAAAAAAACTGGACCCAAAAGCTTAATCTCACGAACAAGATGGACAATAAGATGAACCATTATTTCAAAAAAAGAAGGTGGAAAATACATCTCAAACTTGCATAAAGTTACAATCACGTCGAGTTGAAGTGCATCAAGTTTAAAGGGATCAAGAACTTTACTACAAATTGTGTTGAAGAACGAACATAGTTCGGTAATAGCATATCTCACATGTTTTGGCAGTATTCCACGGATTGCAATTGGTAAGAACACTTGCATCATTACATGACAATCGTGAGATTTCATGCTTCCCAACTTCAGCTCACCATTTAGGCTCACAAATCTCTTCATGTTGGATGAGTACCTAGACGGAACCTTAATGCCATACAAACACTCACAAAATGTCTGCTTCTCTGCTTTGGACAATGTGTAGCAAGCTGGAGGCAGATAAACTTTGTCATTACTCATCTTCTTCTTACTGCCACCAACTTCATCAGCTCTATTTCTTTTCTTACTCACCTTAACATGTGCCCACAACTCCGGACGAAGACCCTTATATTCAAACCAATCTCGCACGGCCCTAACATCTTTTGTCTTACCCGGAGTGTTCATGAGAGTCCCGAGTATGGCATCGCTTACATTTTTCTCTATATGCATAACGTCAAGACAATGCCTAACCTGTAGATCTCTCCAATATGGAAGCTTCCAAAAGATTGATTCTTTTTTCCATAATTGGTCTTCACCCCCTTGCACTTGCCCTGTTTTACCAAATACAGTCTCAACTCCCTTAACCTGTTCATAAACCTCATAACCGGTCAACGGTCGACGAGCTACACGGTCCTCAACCTCCCCGTTGAACAAGTTCTTCTTCTTACGATATTGGTGGTTTCGTGGGAGGAACTTTCAATGGTGCATGAATACGTGTTTGCACTTAGGAATCCACGTAGATTCCATGTCATCGATACATATCGGGCATGCTTTCTTCCCTTTGTTCTTATACCCCGATAAGTTGCCATATGCCGGAAAATCATTAACGGTGCATAAAAGCATTGCACGCAAGGTGAACTCCTAATTAGCATATGCATCAAACACTGAAACGCCTTCATCCCACATCTTTCTCAAATCCTCAATGAGAGGTGCAAGATACACATCTATGTCATTGCCAGGTTGTTTAGGACCCGAGATAAGAAGCGAAAGCATTATGTACTTACGCTTCATACACAACCAAGGTGGCAAATTATAGATCACTAAAAGTACCGGCCAAGTACTATGTTGAGAACTAAGATTGCAGAATGGGTTCATTCCATCCGTACACAGTTCGAGCCTTAAATTACGAACCTCATTCCCAAAAGTCTTATGCAACCTATCAATACTCTTCCACTCCGGAGAATCAGATGGATGTGTGAGCAAGGGACCTTTCTTCACCCTATCTGCATGCCACTTCAAATTTAACGCATCTTTCTTTATAGAAAACAAGCGCTTGAATCTAGGTATTATTGGAAGATACCACAATACCTTAGCCGGGGGCCCTTTAGCATCCCGAGCCCCTTTACGCTTGTAGCGCGATAACCCACATCTAGGACACTCTTCTAAGTTCTCGTTTTCATTCCGATACAACACACAATCATTCGGACACGCATGAATCTTCTGGTACTCTAAGTCGAAAGGACACATGAGCTTTTTGGCATAATATGTCGACTTTGGAAGTTCATTTCCCTCAGGAAGCATCTCACCTAACGCTTCTAATAACATTGTGAAACTAGCGTCACTCCAATTGAACTTTGACTTAATGTTGAAAATTGTCAACACTGCTGTTAGTTTGGTGAACTTTGTACATCCAGGGTACAAAGGCTTTTGAGAAGCCCCTGTCAACAAGTCAAAAACACGAGGACGTTTTCTTAACTCATCCTCGACTCCCTCCATCATCTCATCAACACGATCCACATCCTCATCGACATTCTCTTCATCTGTCTCATACCCATCAACATGATCTACTACATCCTCATTGACATCGGCCACATTATTGACGTCCTCAACAACACTTTTCTCTTTGTAAACTCCCTCCTCACCATGCCAAACCCAAACATGATATTGAGGCCTAAACCCACGTCGAAGTATGTGCTCCCTAAGGATATCAACACTATCTACCTTTGATACATTGCCACAACTGACACATGGGCAATAAAAACCAACTCCCCCCGTCCTAACTTGATGTTCAACCGCAATACTACAAAATTCTAATATGACATCAATAAATTCCGACGATTCAATGCTTCCATACATCCAAGAACGATCGTTTGTCATCCTAATTAGTGTGATTAATTGATTCAAAACAAAACAATAATTAATAATATTCATATAAAAACAATAAAAATTAATAATTAATAATGTTTTTTAAGATTGTTAATGATGACTTCAATTATACTATAAAAAGTGATCATTTTAAACTTGTAGGTGATTATAATTGGTCAATTTAGAATTGCTACAAATTATTTGAAGGTACTTAAACTCTTTGATTATAATAATCTTTCTAAAAATTTTTAAAAAAATAAAATTTAAAGTTATAATTGACTTTAATATACATTAAATTATATAACCTAATAGTGATCTTATTTGAAAATTTATGATACTTGCTACAAACTAGACGTAGAGTACAAACAAGCATAAGTCCAATTCACCCTTAAAATCCGGTCTAGTGGCTTATCAATGAACTCCAACAACAACATAAACGAATCATACAATATTAAACGAACAAGAAACTTAAAAATTAAAAATACTTTCTGAACAAAAAATTATTTACTCCACAAATAATAATATACTAGTTTTATTTATCAACTAGGAGTATTATTATTTTGTATTAACTATATATTAGAAATAACATGAAAAATAAGAATGCAATATTAATAATTTCATATTAAAATTTCACCTATTTCCCTAACCCTCAAGCAAATAAATACAATCATTAAAATACTAGATACTCACTTCAATTCAAAACAATTATTTCATTTATGTAAAATCAGTATTTTATGTAAAATCTATAAGTTGAAACATAGTAAAGTAAAATTTTATTTAATTCGTTAAAATTTAAATTTTATTAATATTAATTTTTAATGATTTTTAAAACATACACAACTAAAAATATTTAAAATCGAAATAATTAAATCAGATAAATTGTGAAAAACAAATATGACAACAACAAGAACAGAAGCAAATTTAAGCATTTAGACAACAACAAGAACAAGAACAGAAGCAAGGATTTACAACAACAAGAACAACAAGATTATATTTGATTTTTTACAACAAGAATAAGCAACAAGAACAACAATGTAACAAGATTTTTTTACAAGAACAGTAACAACAAGAAGATGAACGGAAACATAATTATATTCGATGAACAGCAACAAGAACAACAACAAAATTCGAAGTTGGTTCAAAATAAAAATAAGGTAATTAATTTAGGTTTTTTTTAGATATTGATCACACGTATAGTAGATGAACAGAAGCAACAAGAACAGCAACAAAACAGAAGGAACAAGTAGGTTTATGAAAATTCGAAGTTTGATGATGAACAAGAACAGAAGCAAGGATTTACCTACAAAACACAAGTTTAATGATGTACAGTAGATGAACAGAAGCAACAAGAACAGCAACAAGTTTGTGAAGATGAATAGCAACAAGTTTGTGAAGATGAACAGCAACAAGTTTGTGAAGATGAACAGCAACGAACACAAATGAAGATGAATAACAGCAAATGAATAAAACAGCGTTTGTGAAAATGAAGATGAACACAAGAAACGAACACAAATGATCTTGATGCTTAATCTTATACGTTTGTGAAGATGTAGAAGAGGAACGAAGCAAATGAAGATGAAGCGTTTTTTCAATGAACAACTGTATAACGTATTTGAGAAGATATGCGAAATAAAAAGAAACTGGCGGGTTTTTTTCCAACGGTCATTTGCTGCGGTTCACAACAAAACCGGAGCAATTAATCTAATTTTGAAGGGTTATTTGCTGCGGTTGTGGAAGAACCGGAGCAATTAATCTAATTTTGAAGGGTTATTTGCTGCGGTTGTGGAAAAACCGCAGCAATTAATGCATTATGCTAGGGTATTTGCTGCGGTCAAAGGGTTAACCGCAGCAATTAGAGTATATATATATATTTTTAATACGTTTTCCTATTTTTTGCTGCTAATACACAAAAACCGCAGCAAATACATTTTTTTCCACTAGTGTTACTTCACTTATTCCTTCATGGGTAACTGCCAGCAGGTCCCAAATCTGTTTGGCAGTTTTGCAACCCATGATTTTGTTATGCTCATTTGGTCCAAGACCACAGTGAAGTAACTTCATGGCAAGAGTATTTATCTCCATTTTCCGAAAATCTTCTTTTTCAAATTCGGTTATAGGTTTGGGAATAATTTCGTTATTGGAGTTAGTAGTTGTTACCTCAAAGTCTCTAATTTCGATGACTCTCCAAACTTGATAATTTTCGACTTTGATGGAGATCTCCATCCTATTCTTCCAATATGTGAAGAATTTTCCATCAAATATGAGTGGCCTTTAAGTAGAGTACTCTTCTTCCATTCATTCGTTCATTATCGACATTTCTAAAATACCAGGATATTATTCTTAGGGTTTCCTGATCAAATGAGGAACAGGGCTCTGATACCAATTGTAGACTGTATTAGAGATGGGAACAACAGCAAGAGGGGGGGGGGGGGTGAATTATTGTTGTTACAAGTTTAAGTGTTTTTGCCCTGTTTTTGCGGAAATAGATGAAAGAAATAAAACTTAAACTTAGAGCGAAATAACGAAAGAGACAACACGATTTTACGTGGAAACCTTCTAGGCCTAAATGGAAGGAAAAAACCACGACCCTCTGGATTTTCAAAACTCTACTATGTTTAAGGCAACTCGTTACAATTACTTTAAACACCTTGCTTCACTAGAAGCGTTCTTCACTAGGCCAACTTCTCTTTTCAATTGCTTCACCCAAAGCAACTCTCTTAGCTTTACTCCAAGCTAATCTCTTCTCTAGCTTCACTAGAAGATATCTAATTCTCCCCTAGACTCACCCAAGTCTAGTTACAATAATTCACTCAAAAACCCTTTTACAAGGATAAAAATTCTCTAAAGATAAAATTAAAGAGTTGCACAAGAAAATATTATAAGCTAAGTAGCAATTTTTGAACAAAATATTTCTTATTGATTTTCCAAAAATAACGTATGAAATTAATAGCTCATACAAATGCACAATTTGAGGAACAACCGTATCCTCTATTTATGGAGTTAAAATCCCTAATAAAAAGGAGGTAACTACCCACTATTCTCTTATCCCAAATAATAAGGAGAATAATATGGATCTCAATTAGTAAGGTCAAAACTACAGTTATTGCTAAAATAGGTGTACATTTGACTAAATCAAAGTCACGGCTTCCTTAATATTAGCTATCGTTCCCTTTTACTAATAATAGGCAAATTAGTTATAGTTCCCCTATACTAATAATAGCTTATGGTTCCCTTTAACTAAAATTAGCTATGGTCCCCATTTTCAATAATAGGTGCGGTTACCTTTAACTAATAATAGGTGCGGTTCCTCTTTACTAATATTAGGGACGGTTACCTTTAACTAATAATAGCTAAGGATCCCTTTACTAATATTAGCAGCTGTTCCCTTCACTATATTTAGCCAACTTAGTTATTCACTAAATATAGATCCCAAACAAAAGCCTAATAAAAAGAATTTAGAAAATCATACGTTAGATTGTTATAAAAAATAATTTTCCAATTAACTTAATAATTAAATATGCAACTAATTAATTTTAACTAATACATCAACTAAAAATCAGAAAATATAATAATAATCAGAATTTCAGCAGACGTATTCTCTACAGACTCCAGTCTGGGAACACTGCACTGTTTCCATTTTCCAGTTTTGTTAGATCATCAAACTTGGGAACAGTCTACATTTGACATCCTAAGCGATATACCTTTTCTAACTTCTTTGGAGTCCTTTGACGCGTACATGTTCATAGACTAAGTCATAGGTATCATCAACGATCTTAATCACGACCAGATATTGACCTGTAAACAATCTCTAAAAATACATTTGTTTATATGAAGTTTAGTCATCATCAAAACCTAAGAGAGTCAACCGTAGGTGAGGGGTGACGTTCCTTGTTTGTAGAAGAAGAGCCACCTCGTCTCCGACGGGAATACTGATTGTGGAAAGCCTGTGGTGGTGGCCTTACCACTGCTAGAGGGTCAGGTACCCGCCCTTCTGGTCCAAAGAGAGAGGTGGGACGGTTTGGTATTATGTTGGGAAGAGCTTGGGTGGGGAGAGGGATAACGATTTATCGGTCATGAATCTTCCACCATGTTTGACCATTAGAAAGATTTAGCCACTTAGATTGAACTAGGTAGGTCATGCTGAGGGTGGTGGTCTCTCGAGATAGTACCCCCCCCTTCCCTTCTCCAACCAAAATGCATAGCAATTTGGGTGATGAGTCCGCCAAACCGTATCAATGTACGAACAGTATTACGTTGATTAATGGTATGGCGGAATGTGTGGACTAGAAATCTGGCTAAGTTAAAGGTGAAACCCCATTCAGGGCGAAGGAATGAGCCTAAAATAATCAAATCATTACTTTTGGCCTTATTGGACTCAGATTTGGCCGTAATAGTGAAGGCCATGAACTTGAGCCACATCCTGATAACAGGGTGATGGACATGTTTCAGAACTAAATTCTGCAGGTTGGTCAAGTGTTCTCCTGGTATTAACGACTAAATTTGGGAAGGGTGTTGCTCATAATCTAATCCCCCTCCTGTGTTGTTCAGACCAAATAAATCAGCAAGCTCAGTCGTAGTGAGTTGCCGCTCAATTCCATTTATCCTAAAATATAATGAGGTTTTCTTATATTCGTCTTGTGTTATGGTCAGGGAACTTAAAAACTCGAGGACTAACTTGGGGTATGTTTCTCTATGCATATTAAACATAAAACCCATGCCTATTGCTCTAAAGAAATGCATAGCACAGTCAAAGAACCCTAGGGTTCTAAGCACATTAGCACATAGATTGACCGTTGCACATTATTCATTCAGAGCACGTGAGGGCTCAAGCGGCATTATCACTGGCCCCGTTAAAGGCTCACCCGCGCGATAGTGTTTGACACGTTGACAATTCACCTTGAATGTTTCCCCTTTCGCATTCGACAGCTCAATGGAACCATAGGAGAATACCCTTGTGATCTTGAATGGACCCGTCCAACGTGACTTCAGTTTCACTAGAAATAACCTCAAACGGAAGTTGAATAGTAACACCAATTGTCCAACTTCAAAGTTCCCTCTGATAAGACCTTTATCATGCCATCGCTTGCTCTTTTCCTTGTATAGCCTTGAACTCCCATACGCATCCAAGCGTATCTCATCAAGTTCATTGATATGTTCATAACTAAGGGCTTCGATTGCCCAAAATACGCTATGTTCAAGCTTTACTAGTAAATGGCACGACTTCCCATAAACTAACTTGTATGGTGTAGTTCCAATAGGGGTTTTGAATGTTGTTCTGTAGGCCCAAAGAGAGTCATCCAACTTGTTCGCGCAATCTTTTATCGACCTTGCAACCCTCTTCTCCAAAATGCTCTTGATCTCTCGATTGCTGATTTCAGCTTGGCCACTAGTTTGCGGATGATAGCCTAGACCAATCTTATGATAAACCCCATATTTCTTCAATACACCTTCAAATCTCTGGTACAAAAAATGTTGCCCTCCATTACTAATCAATACCCTTGATTTGCCGAAACGCGGAAAAATGTGTTTCTTGAAGAACTTGGTAACCACACGCGCATCATTGGTAGGATATACGATAGCGTCTACCCATTTTGACACTTAGTTAATTGCTAGCAAGATATACCTATTTCCATAGGAGGATGGGAATGGTCCCATGATCCACCCCCCATAGATCAAAAACCTCAATTTCTAGGATGTTGTTGAGCGACATTTCATTTCTTCTCGAAATATTTCATGTTCTTTGACATCTGTCGTAGGATTTGACATAGGCATGTGTATCCTTGAACAGAGAAGGCCAATAAAAACCACAATGAAGAATTTTTGCAGCAGGCTTGGAGGTACTAGCATGTCCTCCGCAGGGCAGATCGTGACAATGTGAGATAATAGAGGGTACATCTTCTAATTACACCATCAACACACAGTCTATATAGGAACGAGTCCTCCCAAAAGTGTCTCTTGACATTATAGAAAAACTTTTATTTCTGCTGAGTTGAGTATCTATCGGGAATGATTTCACTCACTAGGTAATTAGCCAGATCAGCATACCATGGAACAATTGTCATGCTTACAGCTAAGAGACACTTATCTGGAAATGAATCATCAATTGGAGCTTCCAAACTTGCTCCATCATCATGAATCAGCCGAGATAAGTGGTCGGCAACAACATTCTCCACACCCTTCTTATCCTTCACTTCTAAATCAAACTCTTACAGCTGGTGAATCCACCGAATCAAGCGAGGCTTAACATCTTTCTTTGCCATCAAGTACCTCAAAGCTGCATGATCGGTGTGAACGATCACCTTTGAACCTAACAGGTAAGGCCTAAATTTCTCTATGGCAAACACAACTGCCCAAGGCTCTTTCTCTGTTGTTGCATAATCCATCTGAGCTGGATCCAATGTCTTACTCGCATAATAGATGGCATGCAACTTGCCATCCTCCCTTTGACCAAAAACAGCCCCTACTGCATAATTACTTGCACCGCACATAATCTCAAGGGGATGTTTCAATCCGGTGGTTGGATAATGGGAGCAGAGATAAGAGCCTGTTTCAATCTGTTAAAAGCTTCAAGGAAATCGTTAGTAAACAAGAACGGGACATCTTTGGCGAGAAGCTCAGTTAAAGGCCTAGCAATCTTAGAGAAATTCTTTATAAACCTCCGGTAAAACCAGCGTGACCAAGGAAACTCCTTATTTCCTTAACATTAGAGGGTGGAGGCAAACGCTCTATAACCTCTACTTTCGCTTTATCTACCTCAATGCCCCTGTTGGAAATAACATGATCTAACACTACCTTCTGTTGTACCATGTAATGGCATTTTTCCCAGTTTAGGGTAAGGTTGGTGTCCTTGCACCTTTTCGAGGTTGTTTTCAAGGTTGCTTAAGCATGCTTCGAAAGATGTTCTGTACAAAGAAAAATCATCCACAAATACTTCCATAAATTCCTCAATAAAATTAGAGAAAATGGCCATCATGCATCGTTGGAACATGGCGGGGGCATTGCAGAGACCGAAGGGCATCCTTTGATATGCAAAGGTCCCATAGGAACAAGTAAAAGTGGTCTTTTCCTGATCATCTTGATGGATATGGATCTCGAAAAATCCAGAGTATCCATCTAAATAGCAAAAATATGAATGGTTTGTCAAACGTTCCAACATCTCATCTATAAAAGGCAAAGGGAAATGATCTTTACGGGTTGCTTTATTCAATTTCCTGTAATCTATGCACATTCTCCAACCCGTAACTATTCTAGTGGATACTAACTCACCCTTATCATTTTTTATAACGGTCATGCCACCCTTTTTGGGCGCTCCTATACGGGGCTAATCCACCTACTATCAGAGATAGGATTGATTATGCCCGCGTTACGTAAATTCTGAACCTCTTTTCTCATAACATCTTTCAAATTAGGATTCAATCTCCTTTGAGGTTCTATAGATGTGGCATGATCATCATCAAGAAATATTCTATGCATGCAAAATGATGGACTTATACTAGTGATATCATCTATTGAATACCTTATGACATTCTTAAAATTTTTAATCAATGCAATCAATTGGTCAAGTTGGGTATTATTTAGTTCAGCATTAACAATTACTGGATAAGTTTCATTTTCTCCTAAATAATCATATTTTAATGAAGAGGAAATGGGTTTAAGATCTACCTGAGGAGGCGTGGATCTCTGCTATTTAACCATCATAGAAGCATCCAAAATTGTCTCCATCATTGGTTCCATATAGAAATTTGGTTCATCTAACCGCTTCCTCAAACTTGCGGCCTCTGAGAACCTTCCATCCTCAACTCCTTCTGAGATTGACCTCAAAGGGTCATCATACTGTGGGTGCATAATCTCAACCCTTGCTACTTCTGCTCTGCACAATGACTCATCAGCGAGCCCTTTCATCGTTGAGGAAAGGTGAAACTCAACATTCTCCCCCAAGATGTTCAATGTGAGCTTGCCGTTGAACACATCAAAAACAGCATGTGCAGTCTTCAAAAAATTTCTTCCATGAATGATAGGTATGACATGATCTCCAACAATATCCATGATCACAAAATCACAAGGGACATAGAACTTTCCTATTTGAACTGGCAAATCTTCAACAATTCCAAGTGGAAACCTTACTAATCTATCGGCTTGCTGTAAAGACATCCTTGTTGGCTTCATCTCAGCATTGATCCTCTTGCATAACGATAGTGGCATGATACTTACACTAGCTCCCAAATCAGCAAGCGCTTGACCAAAACTTCACCAAATTTGACTGGAATGGTAAAACTCCCGAGGTCGGCTTCTTTTTTCGGCACCTTGCACTCTAAGATAGCGCTGCATTCTCCTCTTAGTGTTTCTACGCTTGTTTCCGGAAGGTTCCTTTTGTTAGATTATACCTCCTTCGGAAATTTTTCATAAGAAGGCATCTCCTTGATAGCATCTATGAAGGGAATGTTTATCTCAAGCTTACTCAAAACTTCTAAAAACTTCCCATATTTTTCTTCAAGCTTGCGACACGCTAATCTCTGTGGGAAAGGAACATGAGGTACATATACATCAGTGGTGGGCTCCTTTATCTTTTCTGGGGTAGGTGCTGGTTGTTCCTCTTTTCCCCCTTATTAGGTGCTTCTTCCTCTACTACCACCTGTTCTTCTTCATTCTCAACAATAACCATGGATGGAGGATCATAAGTGGTGCCGCTTCTAAATGTAACTGCATTTACATGTCCGGAAGGGTTTTTCTCAGTGTTGCTTGACAGCTGCGCACTGGGTTTGGAAAGATTGCTCAATTGCTGCGCCATTTGTGCCATCTGATTATCAATGATTTTTTTGTGTGCTTGAATCTGCTGGATGGCACTGGAAGTATCAGCATTAATCTTGGACTGAGTGGCAATGAAGTTCTCCATCATGGACTCTAAATTTGATTTTTGCGGTGAGTTTTATGGTGGAGGTCTTTGAAACCCTTGGGGTTGTTGGTTATTTGGTGGAGGTTGGTGATATGATGGTGGGTTCAATGATGCATTAGGATTTTCATATGAAAAGTTGGGGTGATGCCTCCAACCTTCATTATAAGTGTTGGAGTATGGATTGAACGGTAGCTTCCCTTGGTTGTACACTGCATTAACTTGTTGGCGTAATGACGATTCTGCTGTTGCACACTCTGATAGGGAATGACCTTGGATTCCACACACTTCACAAGCCTTCAGTGTGTTCCCTGCACTCAACTGGTCCATCCTCCTTGCCAACGTGTGGACAGAATTTTGAATGGCAAGTAATGCATCCACTTCATATTTTCCACCTTTCATGGTATTCTTTTTATCTCTCCAACGGAAGTTCGAGGACATTTCCTCGATTATCTGCTTGGCTACCTCGATGGTTTTGGCCATCAATGTTCCTCCAGCTGCAGCATCTACTGAAATCTATATCTCGTCCCTAAGACCATTGTAAAAATTCTAAATTAAGAGCCAGTTTGGGATTCCATGGTGCGGGAACTTCCTTTGTAACCCTTTATATCTTTCCCAAGCCTCGTATAATGCTTCACCATCTTCTTGACGGAATAAGGTGATGTCATTACGTTGTTTAGTAGTTTTGGCTGGTGAAAAGAATCGAGCAAGGAAAGCCTTAGATAATGCCTCCCAAGTGCAATACTTGTTTGGCCCTTCAAATCTTAACCAATCTCTTGCCTCACCACGGAGTGAGTAGGGGAAACAAATCAGCTTCATTTGTTTATCAGAAATCCCCTGATATTTCACAGTGCCACACTTGTTCACGAACTCATCTATGTGATCGTTTGGATTCTCCATCTCAATACCGGTAAATTGATTTTGAGCAATGAATTGAAAGAAAGCTGGTTTGATCTCACAGTTTGCTGCTGTGATGGTTGGCTGAACAATACTCGACCCTAGACTCCCATCAAGCATGGCATATTCCAGAAGGGATTTTGGGTGTTCTACAACCATTTTTTTGTTTCATTCTCCTTCTTCTTCTCCCAACCTCAGGATTTTTAAGTACAAGATTTTCTTATCCTTGAGACCTAGTTTGCATACACTACACTCAAAAATCGGGGTCAAGTGCAAAGTTTAGAGAAAAATGAAAACAACTAAAAATGATAAAGAACAATGAACTAACTAATCAAGAAAAACAATTAACGAAGTCGCCACACCTCGGCAACGGTGCTAAAAACTTGGTCGGGACTTTACGTCCTTCAATAGTAATACCGTAAGTGCACAGCGTAGCTTAGTATGATTCTAAGTATGGGTCGAATCCCCAAGGAGTGGAGGTTAAGTTAATAATTTCTCGATCGATTAGTGTGTTCGAAAACGTATAATAAGATGTTTGGAGATAGAAATAATTAAAGCAAGCAATTAAAAGTGCTTAATGAAAATAAAGCATAAAAGTAAATAAGGATACAATAAACTAAAGCAAGGATAAAATGATCAATAAGCTAAGAGGCATAGGTTAGGCTTTCTCACCAAAGTAGTGTTTACTGAACTTTAACCTAACGTCATAGATGTTTTGTTATGGGGAAGAACGTATCATAAACTAATGTTCTCTCTCGAGCAACAAAAGCTTTCTAAACATAATCAACTACCTATTCTCATGGAACTAAGCATATTTCAAGACATGAGGTACACATTCAACATTTCCAATCAAAGCATTTGCCTATTCTCATGGAGATGTCTTAACTCTTAAGCATAGATTATCGTTAAAGATCGACTCTCGCCCTTAATTCAATGACACTACAACATGATAGAAAAATCCATCTTAAACCATAAACAACACAACCAAGCCAAAGGTAAAGAAAACAATTCAACCTACATACATGGTGATAATGCCTAGCCTAAGCCAAAATAAACTACTCACTCATATTCATATTTAAATTGTAGATTACAAACAAGCCAAGAACCATAGATGGATAACTTAAACTAGAGTATCCTAAAGAGTTGAGTGCAACATAAGTTGAAGAACTACAACCATGAATATGTGAAACTAAAGGCAAACAATCAAAGATAACCAAGTGACATGAATTGAAAACATTATAAGCAAGGATAGAAATTACTCTTTTAGGTTCAATCTAAGGATGAAAAAGATGATTTGATAATTCAAAGTAATACCTTCCAAAAGCTTCAATAATAATACAACAATGGTTGAAGAATCTATGTTGCTAAATATTACAATAAAGGATGAAGTTAAGATTGTAATTGGAAATTGAAAGTATTTAATTGAATTGAAAGGGAAATTGTGCTAAACACTAACTTTTAATTAAAATGAAAGCAAAGCTATGAAGAATACATAGAAATTACTTAAAAAGAAAGGTGAAAACTCAGATGCCTAGCTCTATCTTCCTCTTCTCTATTTATAGTCTTCAAAAACAAGTGGGGGTGGTGGTTTCATGATTGCTCCACCACCCCTAGGTTGTAGGAGGGGGCTGCCACCCCTCATGGATCGGGTAGGGTGGTTGGCAATCTTAGCAGTAGCAATTAGAAGCAATAAATGTAATTGGACCTTGAATGATATTTAAAAAGATCACAAAAGCTGTTGCCGCCCATCTCGCTCGACCAGTCGAGCCACCATCAGGTCCAACATCAGAAACTTCAAAAAATTGACAGAATCTGAAAATTAGCTCTGCTCGACCAGAGCCATCTCGCTCGACCAGTCGAGCGGATGTCCTGTACTCCTGAATTGAATCCTGCTAATGATCAAAAGCTCTGGAAGTTCGAATGCACTTTGCTCGACCGTTCTAGCGAACTTCATAAATGTGATACTCAACTTCTGACTCAAGCAATTTTCATGGACTGCTAGAGCTCATTCTTGTCGAGTAGGTCAACTTTGGCTTTCTTTTGGCTTGTTCTTATGGCTTGGCTCATGATGTTTCATTTCTTTGAGCCCTTGGTGTTTAGGTGAGCAATGTATGCAACCAAAGGATCTAGTTTGTGCTCGGTGTTGATGATTAGGTCCTAAAATGAAATAAAACACCAAAGCAACAAAACAAGCGTAAAATCCAATAAACCAATGCAATAACATGTAGTTTTCTTACGCTAAATAAGCCACTTATAGAGGTAAAAATAAAGATAAAATGTAGCTAATAATGACATGGGGAATGTCGTACCTTGTTATGATGTCTTGCCTTTTAAACTAGCAAGCTTTTTTTTCAGTGATAGTGCTAAGAGCTTCTACTTCTAATTACTTAGAGAAATAATCAATAGCTACAATAATGAACTTAGTCTATCCATTAGCTAGTGGGAATGGACCAAGAAGATCCATCCCGCACTTGTCAAATGGTAAGAATCTAATATTTGAAAATTTAAGACGAGTGAATTTAAGAGAATTATTAGTACGAGAACGACCTTAAATATACATAATATAAATATATCCTGAATTTAATTTTTTTTTTCCTCTTTTGCTTTTCTTTTAATTTTAATAAAATACCCAAAACCCTCGTCCCTACTCTATCACTCGTTTGAACCAAAGGAAAAAAAAATCAGACATTCATCTTCTTCCTTCTAAACCAACTGCATCAAACTCCACCATCACTGTTTCGAACAAGACCAAACCCAGTCCACTCCTTCTTTTCAATCTTTCTCTGGAATTAGGGTTGAAAGCAATTCCTTCTCCTGATATTCGAAAATTAGGGCAAAACTAAACTACCACCATATTCTACCTTGAGTTCTCACAAGATCCATGGCAAGTCTTCCTCTTGCTGCCATTTTCAGATGAACCGAAGCTTTTATGGAGGCCTTGTTCTTCTTATCAATTGATGGTTTAAAGAGTAAGCTTCAAATCTTCTTAATCACAATGTGTTATTGTCTTTCCTTTCCTTATTCTTTTGTTTTCTTTCCTTTCAAGAATCAAGCCATAGCCTTCAATTGATATGATTTTCGAGCAGTATCAATGGTGAAATCTTCTTAAACTGTACCTGTGAATTCTGCCACAAACAAAGGAAGCCAACACTAATCTTGTTTCTATTGATTTTGCATCAAAATCAGATCAACCTTAGCTCTAGTTGCTCTTGATTTCTGCCAAAAAACAGTAAAATCCATCTTTTTCCATTTCTTTGGTTTTTGTTTCTTCCATTTTACTCTTTCTTAGTTGAGGCATTATGAATGTAAAACGGATTCTTGTGATTTCATTTATTTCATTACATTACCTATTATTATTGCTCATCAAGATCTTATAGCCTCATGAAAGTGGTTTGTGATTTTTCAAGAATTAGTGTGGGTATGCTTGTTCCTATTGGATTAGATGGATCTTGTGGAATTATATCTGATTAGTGGATATGGAAATTTAAGATCGGTTAAGAAATATTTATTTTTGATAAATATGGGTCAATGTGATAATGAGAATTTAAGTGTGGATTATAATTTTAGTAGTAGATTCTTCGAATGACTTAATTTTTGTTAGTTTAGTGTTCTTGGATGTGATATTAGCCTTTTCAAATATTGGTGATGGGTTTAATTGTTTATATTTTTAATTTGATGACCAAGGAAGAATTAAATGGAATTGGTATATGTAATATTATCATGATAATTAGAAACGTTAGAAGAATAATATTTTAGGCAGAAAAATACAAGATTATAAATATGATATAAGTTTGGGTTCACGCTAGATTCTTTGATCCTAATGTCATGATATTGAATGTAGGGACATTAGAATAAAATCTTGATATAATAAGTTTTGTGTCTTAAGTAACTCTAGATTTCTTGGTTTAATTAAAAGCAACTTAATGATGTTACAAGTTTGAGTGCTAGACTAGAATCTGAGTTAAACTACAATCTTAGGAGGAGATGTAAATAAGTTATATGTTAGTATTAAGTATCGAACACTCTTTGGTGATTATGTGTGTTGTTATGCTTCAGCAGACGATTTCTCGTCTTTGGTGATATCTGCGAATTGAACCCAACTCTTTGAAGCATCGTCTTTGGTGAGTAGTAGCAGTCCCTTAAAGGGTCTGGCTAGACTACAATTTAAAATTTTTTTTATTAAAGTTTGTGAAATTATATTGTTGAGATAAATTTGTTATGAATGATTATGCTGATATTGATATGGTCAATGGATCGGGCTTAAGAGCTGGTCATTGACGTATTGGTGGGACATTGTCTCCTATTCCCTATATTTGAGGTGAATTGTCATTCAAATATTGACTAGCCTCACCCGAGAGTGAGATAGCCTTAAAACTATGGATGTTTCTCTCAATAAGACTCCCTGTGCGCATATAGATCTAGGAAACTGATGTTGCTTTTAAACTTATGATTTGAATTATTGTGTTTTGTTGTTTTGGATTGTTACTTCTCATTTAGTTTAACCTGACCCCCTGTTGTTTCCATCTTTTAGACTGTTTACAGATCGGAACCGGTCAGGAACGATGGGTTAGCGGTGATGATTAGAGTTACTTGGATGTTATAATGAGATGAGTACGGGAGAATTTGTAGTATTGTATTAGGATTTTGATAAATGTATATTCGACTGGATTTTACTGGTTATGTTGCACTTTTATAGTGACTTTTATGATTGCTTTGTGTTTTAGTTAGATGTTTGGTTTGAAAATTAGCTGATACAGCTATGTCATAGAACGGTAAGTCGGGTTGTTACAAAGACAACCTTTATAGTTGTAAGGTAGTTGGTTGGCTTCCTGGCTATCTTGGAGAAGAATTGGCATCTTGAACAATGGCTTATTAATTTTTCAGCATCATCCCTACGAGAGGTCCAATAGTACCCACTTCTAAGGACTTTGCTTATTCAAGTTCGCATACCCTGGTAAATTCCACATCCTCCTTCATGAATTTTAAGAAGGATGAAGTTTCCTTCTTCCGGCGTTACACATTTTAGGAGGGGATGGGTGTATGATTTTTCGTAAAGTGTTCCTTTGTGAAACTAAAACCATTATACCTTCTTCAAGAGAGTTTTGCTTCATTTTTCATCATTTGGTAGGACATTGTTTTGCAAGTATTGGACATAAGGTTCCATCTAGGATACTAATCTGTCAATTGTTGAAATTATGATATTAATGCTAGGGTTTGCGAGTACTTCCCATATGATGTTTCGAGCTTGTGATGTTTCTGCTTAACTTTCCAACCTTGCTAGAGAATCAGATTGTGCATTTTTTGACCTTGGAATATGAGCAAGTGTAAATTTGCAAATTTTGTGATCGACTCTTTCATACATTTCAAGTACATTTACATACTCTCATCTTCGGCTTCGAATTCCCAATTCGCCTGTCCGACTATCAGTTGGGAATTAGAGAAGGGGGAAAAAATTTTGGCTCCAACTCCGTGATAAATGTTTAGCTCCAAGATCAAAGCATCATATTTCGCTTTATTGTTAGATGTTGTGAACTTAGAGGTCACTGCTCTTTCCATTCTAACTCTAGTAGATGAGATTATAAGTAAGCCAATTCTACTTGTGGATTTTGTGGAGGAACCATCTACATATAGCTTCCACTCTTGACTAGGGCCATTAAAAGTTGCCTCGTGCTCTCGGCTATAAAGTCAGCTAATGCTTGGATTTTGATAGCGGTGCGTGGTTCGTATTCAATTCTGAAGTCCGCCAATTAGTGTGCCCAATTAGTGACATTGCTGGGCTGATTTCTTCCTTCTAAGATTTTCTTTAAAAGGTTGGTTAGTTCTTACTTTGATTTGGTGTGATTGAAATTAGGGTTTGAGATTCCTACTAGCCATCACTAAAACAAATAATACTTTCTCAACTTCGCTATAATTACCTTCCACGGAATGCGTGGCTTATGTAGTAATAGGAAGTTACTTCTTCTCTCTTTCAGCAACCAATACTCTAGAGAAAGAATAATTAGAGATGGAAACATACAGAACCAAGGTTTCTCCGTCAATAGGTTAAACTAGTTTAGGCAAGGAATCAAGGTACCCTTTCAACTGGTTGAAAGACTCTTCTGCATCTCATGTGTAACACCCCAGCCCAATGGACCACTGGTGACTACTGGTGGAGACTGTAAACTAGTCCCACAGATCAGCATAAGTCTTTCCAGCGCACTTTAGCCTCACTCGTACGCACCGAGGAAAAACTTCCTAGGAGATCACCCATCCTAAGATTGCTCCTCACAAAGCACACTTTACTGTAGAGTTCTTAGCAAAATGGGCTACCATGAAAAGAAAATGCACCTTGTTGATATGAGTAGTCCATCAATTTCTTTTTCAAGCTAAATCTAGGGTATCGCACTCACCCCCACTTAGGAATATAACGTCCTCGTTGGACCATAGTTTCAGGATCTTTTCCTCAACAATCTGGGGTATCACATCATGTTCATCAAACTTGGACTGTTTAATAGTTTTGAAGAAGGAAGAGCATTTGTCCGCAAAAATTTAAACATAAACCTCCTTAGTGTTGCTACACATCCCGTTAGCTTTTGAACCTCTTTTACCGTTTGGAAGAATAGTATTAGTCCCGGTGGGATTTGGATTGATGAGTTTTCCCTGGTCTCTTTTATTATGCTTCCTTCATGGAATCATGTGCCTGATATATAAAAAAGGTGGTGATGAAACTTTGACATTGCTTCATCGCCTCTGAATATGTCTTCACTTGACTCTCAATCAGTTGAATTTTAGTTTTGGAGTCCTCATCCCATTGATTAAAGTCGAAAGTGCGATAGACTCTTTCAAGGCCGTCACTTCCAGTGCAGAATCAGGAAATTTTTTTAAATAATTAGAGACAGACTCTTCTTCTAGTTTGTTATATTCAACAGATGGAAGTTAGATTTTTCTTGCCTTTTTAAGGCCACGAAATGACTTAGGAACTTCGCTTCTAGTTGGGCAAAGGTATTTATGCTCCTAATTCGAAGCGAAGTATACCAATTGAATGTGAGACCATATAGGGAAGTCCGGAAAAACTTACAGAATAACGCAAAGTTTCTGGTATACAACAACATCAAATTTTCTAAGCCACAATATGTTCTTCTTGGCATATGGTTCCATCAAAGGCCATCATGTTGGGAACCTTGATCTTTGCAGGGCTTGGGCTGGTTAAGATTTCAGTCGATAGCGGGGAATTCAGCAACATAAAGGCCTCGCTTGGCTAAAATCATCTAGCGGAGTTTTAACATGGTTGACAGGTTAGCTAAATCCGATAAATGTGTTATCTTCCTCTCATCTCGCTTCTTGTTCATGAATGATTTGACACTTTCTGATTGTTTTTGTTTTTTTTTCCTCTAGAAGTTTTCTTACATCCTGAGTTTCAGACTTAGACTCACCACATTGTTTCCATTTGTTTTTACTTTGACCTTTGAGTTTTAATCTTTCTCTCCTTCTCTTATTCCTCTTGCTAGAGCGAAAGATTTTTGTGTCGGCATCATTAATCTTTTTGGGTAGTGGAGACATCTTCAGTTGGTTCAATCCTTTGTTTAAGATTCTTGATTTGATTTGCCATGTTGGCCAATACCTGCTGTTGAGGGACAACGTTATTAGCACTTACAATGGCACGGATTTGTTAAGTGAAGGCATTGGTGAGGTTTTATGCCAGTATGCCCAGATCTTGGTGGGTTACGATTTGATTGTTTGCTTGACCCACTGCAGTATGTGTGCTAAAACTGTGCACGGTAGCGGTTTGTGTAGGTTTTTTCTTGGAACCATGAATTTTTTTTCGAGTTAAGGATTTATAACACCTTCCCAAAAGGCGGCGCCAAAATGTTTCGGTAATGAAACTAGGAAGTGCAAAAGACTCTTATAATACCTAAAGATGAAGCGTTATTCAAGTCAATTTTCAACTAACTAAAAGTGTGATATTTTTGATTTATGATTGATTTTGATGATAATAAACAAATGATGATTATCAAACTAAGAGAACGTACAGTGGAGTGAAAATAGGAGATTTTTACTCCATGTTTTACAAAGGGGATTTTGTTTGAAATAATCAACTCCTTTAGTAAAATAAATCCTTAAAAAGTGGAGTGAAAATAGGAGAGTTTTACTCCGCTAGAGATAACGCATGTGACTTGTCTAATGGAGATACTTTAATTTTAGTTTGCTATTTTTTAGGAGAAAATATCTCATCTTTTTAATAGCTATTTTATCTAATTTTTTTATATGAAAAAATATATCTTTTCAAATATGATTTGATTAAATATTTTTATGGGATTATTTGAAAAGAATTTATATAAAACAAAACTATATTTTACGGTGAAAAGATTTCTTATTAAACAAAATTATGTTTTACGTAAATTAAAAAGCGGTTATTGGAAAAGTAAAAGTCATAAATACCACCCTTAAATTTAGGAAGATGGGTGTTAAGGGTAATTAATTAACTGACATTATATTTCCACTTTCCTAAATATAAGGGTCATGGAAGTTATATAACTAATACAAGCAGTGGGAAGTTAACTTGCCAAAAATATTTTTTTTCATTCTTATATAAAGACTTCCTTTAATCAATTAGAAAGTGAGTCTCCACAACTCCACCATGGGGTATTCACTCCTCAAGAGTGTTTACTTCATTAAAGGATGGGCTTCATAAATATTGAGTTTCACGTATTATCCTAAATACAAATTTGAAGTCTATTCCTAAAATTGTTGTCATGTAATGGTATATTCCATTTCACAAGTAAATTAATATAATCTAAAGTTTCATTATACGTAGAGTTTATGCTCATCCAACGATGAACTTGTACTTCGAGAGAAGTGTAGAGAGTTTCAGTGAACTATTGTAATTTGAAGAAGAGAGAGTTCGAATGAACTCTTGTAATTTTGAGAAGAGGGATTTGAGTTAATCCACACAAGAAATCTGAGAACTTAGAGTTAAGTTCAAGATGGATGTGTCTAGTAATAGCTTGCTCGAAGCTGGAGACACTAGTGGAAAAAACCTCATTTGCTGCAGTTTTTTGGCCATTATTTGCTGCGGTTTTGGCCCCAAGCAATAGTGATAGCAGCAAATGGCCTATTTTAAATACTGCAGTTAAAAACCGCAGCAAAAAAGGACATTATTTGCTGCGGTAAACCCATAACCGCAGCAAATACTCCTCTTTATTTGCTGCGGTTATAGGTTGACCGCAGCAAATAGTTGGTATTTTTTTTTTCTTTTTTCGTTTTATACTAATAATAACCCAATAATAATGTACAATGTAATAATAATGATTAATCCAATGATAATCAAAAATAATCACCAATAATCTCTTTGTAATAATAAACTCTCGATCGTATATATAATATAGTATTATGTACGTACATATATATATAATATACATTAAAGTCCTAAATAATCTATACTAATTAAAATTTATCAAGGACAAGAATTAGCAAGATACGCGGCAATCTTGTCTTTTAATTCGCGCATCTCTCCACTTCTCAGAGGGCGTGTTTCCCTCGGAATATCGTATAAAACCTATAATATAATATAAAATTAAAAGATTAATAAACATTAGATTTTACCAATAATAATAATTTAAGAACGTAATAAATACTTCCGGCATCTATATTTTCGACTCCAAAATCCTTCACTGATTTTATAATATCGTCCATGTACTTCAACATGTAGAAGCCGCAATCAACGGAAGTAGAAGGTTGTTGAAAGCACTAAGAGAAAATAGATGTTAGTGCCAAAAAAGCTTTAAAACGCATAAAATCGGAACTTTACACGTAATTTCTAGCATATGACTATGATTTTCAATTCTAACCACTTCTATATACCAAATAGTGTTGTGTGCCAAGTTTCGTGCAAAACAAACCAAGTTTGAGCTACTTTATGCGCAAAAGTGCCAAAAACGCTTAAAAACCCTTAAAATCGCAACTTAACACATAATTTCTGGCATATGACTATGATTTTCAATTCTAACCACTTAAACACAATAATATATACCAAATAATGTTGTGTGCCAAGTTTCATGCAAATCAAACCAAGTTTGAGCTACTTTATGCGCAAAAGTGGCAAAAATGCTTAAAAACGCATAAAATCACAACTTAACATGTAATTTCTAGCATATGACTATGATTTTCAATTCTAACCACTTCAACACAATAATATATATATACCAAATAGTGTTGTGTGCCAAGTTTCGTGCAAAACAAACCATGTTTGAGCTACTTTATGCGCAAAAGTGCCAAAAACGCTTAAAAACGCATAAAATCGCAACTTAACACGTAATTACTATCATATGACTATGATTTTCAATTCTAACCACTTCAACACAATAATATATACCAAATAATGTTGTGTGCCAAGTTTCGTGCAAAAAAAAACAAGTTTGAGCTAACAATACCAAACCAAAAAACAGCAAAAGAGGGCAGTTAAGAACAGCAGCCTACCCGCTGACCAGCCTACCTTGCCGCGTGGTTTGAGCCTTAACCAAGGATACCTGGAGCCAAACAACCATGGAAACGTGATCTCCATACTTGGACCAAGCCATCAAAGCCCAAGAACCATGAATGTGGTGCACACAGCTCACTAGGATATGAGCGCAAGGTGGGCCAGTCACTAATCAGTGCTGATTAGTGCCCAAGTGTTTTAGTTTTTAATTTTTGTTTTAAGAGGCATATTGTATAGCACGTGATGTTTATAGTCGTTAGCTATCTAGAAACCTATAATTAGAGGTTGTCTCTCATGTATATGGATTCACATTCATAAACTTGGACAACTAATTAACATTCATATCAACAACTCATTCATTTAACCATAAACAACCCTAATTAAACCTAATTTACAAACTAGAAAAAAAATTATGATAAATTTAAAACTTAAAAACCACACACATTCATAAATAAAAGGGATATTATCAATGGTACTCCTGTATTATAGCAAATTATCAATGGTACCCACGTTAATTCTAATGGTACCCCCCCAACTATATGCTAATTACAACCGTGACACTATTTTACTTTTTTTCGTTAAATGCCCGTTAAATCTCGAATTTGACCTAACCATGGTTAGTTTCTTCTTCTTCCCTTTTCCCACTCCTCTTCCTCCTCTCCTTCCATGGCTGCTTCATCTCAAGCCTGACAATGATCAACCCGAATATGTAGAAAGTACCAGTTGTTTCCTCCACTCCTCCCTAAGTCTTCCTTCTTAATTCCCCCTCTTAATATATACTCTTCTCTTCTTTCTTACTCCAATCTTTTACCACTTTCTTCTTTCTCTATCTTCCTCTGTTTTTTCCTTCATTAATCAAGCTTTGAGCTTTCTCATTAATGGCTGACTATGAAACCCTAACCCACTGAAACCCAGTTGTAAAACTGTAAATTTAGCTTAATGAAACTTTGCCCACATAAACTTGACCTCTCTCAAACTTTCATTTCTGGGTCTTTCCTTGATTTTTCAATGTTTTCTTCTTATTCTTCATTATCAAGTTTGAATCTTTCCTTCAATTTATTGGAATCTTCTAAGGATTTGAAAGGGGCTCATTTTGGGCTTTCTCTCAAAACTTTAGATGTTTCTTTAAATCATTTATCTGGGCAACAAGTTCTTCCATGGGTGTTCTCTCAAGGTTGTGAGAAGTTAACCCACTTAGCTTTAAAGGGGAATAAGTTACAAGGAACATTTTCTATTAATGGGTGTTCTAATTTGGAGTATTTGGATCTTTCTTCAAATAATATATCAAGTTCCATACCAAATTTTAGGGAAAATTGTCCTAACTTGAAGTACCTTGATTTATCTTTAAATAAATTTAATGGAAGAATTGATGATAATGTACTTGTTGGGTGTAACAGTTTGAGCTTCTTAAATGTCTCTGGAATAACTCGTTTTATGGTGAAAATCCCACCTGAGATGAAGCAGCCATGGAAGGAGAGAAGGAAGAGGAGAGGGAAACTAACCATGGTTTGGTCATTCGAGATTTAACGGCAACTTAACGAAAAAATAATTAATAGTGTCACGGTTGTAATTAGCATATAGTTGGGGGTACCATTAAAATTAATTGGGGTACCATTGATATATAGCTATAGTACAGGGGTACCATTGATAATATCCCTAAATAAAATGAAGAAATTACTTAAAAATATAACAAAACATGATATATATGATAAATTAAAAACTTGAATTTCATGGGTTTTGGTGGGTTGTGTATAACCTATACAATGAAAAAAAAATTACTATAAAAAAACTAAATCCCTAAAACATAATGAAGGTTGAAGAACTTAAATTAAGCTTGAAAAAATAATACCTTGAAGAAGAACAAGACTAAGCCCTTATTTCGTGGGTTTTTGAAGGAAGCAACAATGGTGGGTTTCAAATGTTAAAGAAGAAGAAAAGAACGAAAATGGTGGGTTAAGGTTGAAGTGTTCTTTGGGTATGCAAAACTGAAGGAAGCAACAGTACAACGATGAAGAAGACAAACGAAATTAAAGACGACAGACAGTACAACGATGAAGAAGCAACAGTAGCAATGTGCGAAAATGGTGGGTTTTTGAACGAATACAACAGTAGCTACTGATACAACAGGTATGCAAAAATGGTGGGTTTTAGGAGGGCTTTTGATACAACAGTAAGTGTGAAATGGCCTGGAACGTTTGAAAGGCGGGTTATTTTAATTTTTTAGAAGCAATATTTGCTATGGGCTTTGAGGAACCGCAGCAATTTCTTAATAATGGCACTTAATTGCTGCGGGCATAAAACAACCGCAGCAAATAACAACAACATAATGAAGCAGTTTATTGCACTTAACAGTTATTTGCTGCGGTCACAAGCAAAACCGCAGCAATTATTATTGCAATGGAGTATTTACTGCGGTCACACCTTAAAACCGCAGCAATTAATTGTTGTTTTTAATTCTTTTTCCTATTTATTGCTGCAAATATACAAAAACCGCATCAAATGATACGCAGCAAATACGTTTTTTCCACTAGTGAGACTTGGAACAAGGGTTTGTTTCCAGGGGCATTAAGTTTGAAAAGGAACTTAATAGGAGGCCAGTGACTCATGATAGCCTGAGTGAAGCTGAGAGAAAGTGAGCATCATGAGAACCGAGAGAGGGAGAGAGAGAAAGAGAAAGAGAATTGTTGGCCTAGTTTTGTTTGTTTTATGTAATTGTAACGAATTACCTAAAACATAGTAGAGAATTTGAAATCCCAGGGGGTCGTGGTTTTTCCTTCAATTTAGGCCTAGAAGGTTTCCACGTAAAATATTGTGTCTGTTTCTAATACTTTACAAGTTCTAGTCTTTAATTCCACAAAAGATTTGAAAAACGCTATAACTAGCTCTACAACAATTCACCTCCCCCCCCCCCCCCCCCCCGCGTATAGTATCCATCCATAAATAACATATATGATATCTTACCGCAGAAGTAATTGTAATTCTTGCACCACAACACGTTAGCCTTGCCCGAAGGGTGATCTCCCAGAAAGCCCCTCTGACGCTCAAGTTGGATTCGAAGATAGAAATCAACGAATGATACTATAACCAATCCAAGAATAACGATTAATGAGATGATTGCAGATTGTAGAAATTTGTAGCTTGGTATGTTGATTGGAAATAGGGTGGTTATGTATTTTAGCAGAAAAACATTATGTAACATGAAAGCTTAGGGGGCAAATAAATTATGTAGCAAGTATTTATAGTGATTTGAATAAAGGAGCATAAGGTAATTTAGTACATGAAACATGGACATCATGGGGTGATAGTAGTGGGTAGTGATAGATAGTGGGTTTGACCAATAGTTAGGATTTATAAAAGGGGTTGCTTAATGGATAATTAAAAGGAAAAAAGTCATATAATCTTCTAGACTATGAGTCAAGGTCAACGATAAATGAAAGTCAACAAAATATTTAGGTAATTTCATAATAATAATTAGATAAAGAGAAAATTATAAGAAACTATCTAATCTATACCCCATTTTGTAAAAAACTACCTTATGTAAAATTTTTTGCAAAAAACTATCTTATATAATACAATTCTTTGCAAAACACTACCTTTTAATGGATTTTAACAGTTGACCGTTAATTTTAACCTTTGACCGTCACGTAACAGTCACGTGACCCTTAAAAGACACCTCCTTCCTCATTTGATGAAGCTTCCATGGCTGCCATCGATAATCCGCTCACTACCTTCAACAAATTCAGTCAATGAAAGATCTAAAAACCGGCATACTACTTCATCTTCAACAAATTATGCCTACATTCTCTCAACCCCTTTCCACCAGATCAACATTGAAACCATTACCCATAGTAGGGGTCAATTCAACAACATCACCATTCTTCAACCCACAAAGAAGTTCAGCAGTGGACCCCGCAACGGTCTTCACAAGGAATTGTAACTCGCCACGAGCAGCAGCAAGGGACGGAGGCGAAGCAATAGCAAGGAAAGGAGGCTTAGGAGAATCCGGTACTTTAAGTTGCAAGTATTGTCCCGTGCGTGTATGAGAGGATACAATTTCAGGCGCATCCGAGACGTCGATGGAAACGTGGAAGAGAGATTTAGCAGCAGATTCGATGAGAGAAATAGGAGTTGGAGTCCAAACGGTGGTGTCTTGACTAAATTTGTTGAAGGTAGTGAGCGGATTATCGATGGCAGCCATGGAAGCTTCATCAAATGAGGAAGAAGGTGTCTTTTAACGGTCACGTGACTGTCACGTGACGGTCAAAGGTTATCTTAAACGGTCAAACGGTGAAAACTGTTATAAGGTAGTGTTTTGCAAAAAAATGTATTATATAAGGTATTTTTTTGCAAAAAATTTTAGATAAGGTAGTTTTTTGCAAAAAGGGGTAGAGAATAGGTAGTTTATTATAATTTTCTCTTAAATAAATTATTAAGTAAATAAAATGTTACCCATAACATCCATCTTTAGATGGTTCTCTTTTAAAAAAACCCCTATTTTTTGATTATTTTTGAAAATTTTGACCTTTACTCTCATTTCTTTTGAAGTACTCCCCAATATTCTCCAACTCTAATTGCGTGCTTTTCCCACACAAAAAAAAAAAGTTATACCACGTGTCACCACATGCATCACATTCTAAGTGATTTATTTTTTTATTGGAAATAAAAAAAGAACATTAAAAAACCTAACCTACCAGGACTACACCACCCATGGCCGCCCACCCTCCTCTTCCAACACAGTAACTACTACCTGCCACAGACCACCACTACACCCAACACCACCCCTTTTAAACCGCCCCTTCGTAACACTTGCTTCCCTGCGACCCTCCCTCCCCTAAAACCCCCTCCTATGCGACCCCTTTCCCCTAAAAATCCCTTTCACCGACCACTACTACACCAAGCATCCCCCGTTTCGAGACACCTCTTTCCGAAACCCTCCCTCCGCTAAAAACCTCCTCCCACGCGACCCCTTTCCACTAAACCTCTATCCCGCCGACTACCACCACACGCAGCACCTCCAAAAATTTTATTTGCATACCAAAAAACTATATAACCACCGTTATTAACATGAAGCACATAGGTGTATTATGTGTTTGTTTCTCACTGGACTGGTGCGTGTCATGGAAGGGGAGAAGGTGGAATGAGTGTTTACTGGCGAGGGGCTGGGTGGGTTCTTTTTCTAGGGAGGATCAGGGTAAGCTGAGTGGGGGAGGGTGGGTTTGTATAAGAATTGAGATCTTCTCTAAGCCCTTTCACTTTTACTGTCATAATGGAAGAGATTTCTAAATCTGTTTGGGAGACGGTACCGTGGTGCATGATATTCGCTGACGACATAGTGCTAGTAGCAGAAACTAGAGAGAAGGTTAGTAATAAATTGGACGAGTGGAGGGGAGCTTTAGAAGGTAAAGGTTTGCGCATTAGCCGTGACTTCAGTGGGACATCAACGGTAAGTGAACCAGAGGTGTCCATAAATGAAACGGTTGTTAAAAGTACAACCAAGTACAAGTATTTGGAATCGATCATTCAAAGGAATGGGGAGATTGATGGGGATGTAAATCATCGTATACAAGCGGGTTGGCTCAAGTGGCGTGCAGCCACCGCAGTGCTATGTGATAGAAAATTCCCAAGCAAGTTAAAAGGAAAGTTCTACTGGGTGGCAATCAGACCGACTATGCTTTATGGGACCGAATGTTGGCCTGTAAAGAAGATTTTTGAACACAAGATGAAAGTTACAGAAATGCTTATACTGAGGTGGATGTGTGGGCACACATTGATGGATCGAATTAGGAACCAAGAGTTTAGGGAAAAACTAGGGATAGCCCCTATATCTGGATAAATACGCGAAAATGGATTGAGGTGGTTTAGGCATGTGCAAAGAAAGACTTTCGATGCCCCTGTGAGGAGGGTAGAAAGCATTATAGTAGAGGGTAAGAGGAGTCGAGGAAGACCCAGGAGAACTTAGGATGAGCAAATAAGCGTTGACTTGCATGAGTTAAACCTCTCTGCGGACCTGACTAGGGATAGGAGTAGTTGGTGACGCCATATCCATGTCTTAGATTTCTGATGTCTTAACCTCTTGCTTTTCTCGTTTACTTTCTATAGTTCTTTGTTTTCCTTTTGTAGTGGTTTTGCTTCTTTTTTTTTATTTATAGGCCTTTAAGTTATCTTTCCCGTGGTTATTACGTCTATTTATCTTCCTTGAGCCGGAGGACTCCTTTGGCTGCGCTCTCCTTTATGGGTATAAGTGGCCGCCATCTTTCCCTCCTCAGACTCCTCATTCTATAAGCAGGATACAATGGGTAGGATGATGATGATGATGATATAAGAATTGAGATAAGGTTTTATGACAGCATAATTATTGTCTGTTTGAAAAAAATAATTATTGATTATATATTCTGCCCAAAAGTAACTATTTTTGTGAAATAAACAATTTTGTAAAAAAAATTGTGTCGAAATTGACATGCTTGCAAACGTACTATCCATATAATCCAATAATTCACTCATTCTCAATATAATTAAAACACATGACAGAGCTCTTAGAATCAATATGTCATTCGTCATTTTCAACAAAATTAATAATATGTATAATGTTAATATTCTTTAATTAGATGAAATCGTTTATATTATAAAAGATAGAATTGCTAACTATATAAAATAGTTTATATTAATATATTACTTGTAAAATAGCTGCAATCAAATTATGCCTAGCTTTGTAAAGTTTTCAAAAATATTTTAATTGGTTGATTTGATTTAATAAAATCTTTTTGAAAATTTCCTTTAATACTGAAAAACTTAATTAATTTAATAAAATATTTATGAATTTCACACAATTACATTTTAATCTACAAAAGTATCTGGGAAAGTTTTATAAAATTGTCATTTGAAATTTTCTAGTTCTTTTGTAGTATTGTATGATACTTAAAATTAAAAGTAAAGTAATAAATTCTATTTGAATGTCCCACAATCACTTTTTAAACTGTAAATGCTTTCATTTGGAAAAATTCTATAAAATCGCCATTAAAATTTTTTTATTTCTTTTATAGTATTGTATGATTTTTCAGTTTTTTTTATTGTATTGTATTATTGAATGATTGTATAATTGATCTAATAAAAATCCTTTTGAAACTTATGCGGAATTTTTAATCTGTAAAAATGCTCCATTGGGCAAAACTCTATAAAATGGTTATGTGGAATTTTTCAGTTCTTTTGTAGTATTGTATCTTTTATAATATTATATACTTAAATGATTTTATGATTTGATCTAAAAAAATCTTTTTGAAAACATACCTTTAAACTTAAAATCATAATTTATGTAACAAACTCTTTTGAATATTATACAATTACATTTTAACCTGAAAAAATGCTCAATTTGGCAAAACTCTATAAAATCACCATGTAATATTTTTCAGTTCTTTTACAGTATTGTACTAGATAATACCCATGCGATGCATACAACTTTATAATAAGTTTTTTAAACAAAATAGGTCGTAACATTCTACACAACATTCTCCTATGTCAAGACATCGTAAAACATTATGAATGGAAGAATTGCCCCACCAGTTGCCTCCCCTTCTTAAAGCTTATGACATGATGGACTGGTAATTTATCAAAGACATGATGATTATTCTTAAATTTCTAGAAAAAATTGTCAAAATTGTCTATACCTACATTTCCACAGCTCAATATGCCTTAATGCTGAATGGCCAACCCTCTGAGCTCTTTCGGTCGACAAGAGGCATACGACAAGGAGACCTAATGTCCCCCCTTTTCTTTGTTACCGGGACGAAATACCTATCTAGAATCGTGAAAGCATCCAGCAGATCAAGCAAGTTCAGTTTTCACCCTAGATGCAGGAAATTGGGCCTCAACCACCTCATTTTCGCAAATGATCTTATGTTGATGAGTAAAAGGGACTCTAGATCAATCCAGGTTCTGATTGAGAGCAATAATCTCTTCTCTAAGGCTTCAGGCCTTCATGCAAATTGCAACAAATCCGCAATGTTCTTAGCAGGCTTAAGCAATGAACAAAAAGTTTCTATGGCAGAAGAACTCCAATTTCCCCTAGGAAACCTCCTAGTCAAGTACCTAGGTGTGCTTCTCTCCTAAAAGTGAATCACAGCTACCGAATGCGATGTCCTTGTTGACAAGATGACTGAGAAAATTAGGACTTGGCAAGCAAAGTACTTAACGTATGCAGCTACACTTCAATTGGTGAATGCAGTGCTCATGAGTATCTCCAGTTATTGGTGCCAAATGTTTATTCTCCCTAAGAGAGTACTAAAGGAAATAAACTCTGTATGTCGCGCATATCTATGCCATGGAGATGCGAAAAACACTTCGCCGGTTAATGTGGGATGGCCCAATGTCTGTACTCCTAAGAAGTCAGGAGATCTTGGCATTCGTAATCTCGAAGTCTTGAATGTTGCGGCAGTTTTTAAAATTGCTTGGCATATCAGCACTATGCAAGACTCGTTGTGGGTAAAGTGGATTCACAAGGTGTATATGAAAGGAGGTAGATGAAAATTGTTTAATCCACTTGTTACCTCAAGTTGGGCTTTTAAGAAAATGTGTAGTGTAAAAGATAAACTGTGGGACTTAATGGAGCAAAGCAACTATTCCATTAGCAAGGTATACCAGAAGTTGCAACCCTCCTTGAGAAGGTGAACTCGACGAGGTTGGTTTCGTCACAACATGCTCTCCCTAAGATGAGATTCATCATTTGGCTCGAATTCCTCAACAAACTCAAAACCAAAGACCGCCTATTCAAGTTGGGTGTAACCCCAAATGAATCTAGTCCACTCTGTGGTGATGAAAATGAATCCATTGACCATCTGTTTTTTGCGTGCAAGTTTAGTAAAACGTGCTTAAATGCGGTTTTGTCATGGTTTGGGTCTAATGTCCGAATATCCTCGCTGAGCAACTTAGCTGCAAAAAATGGAGAATTTCCTCAATAAAGAAAAAAGTCTTTTGCACCGCCTTGAGCTGCCTAATATGCCATGTAGAAATGCAAATAGATGATCGAAAGCAACAAGAGGGGGGGGGGTGAATTGTTGTGTATTAAGTTTAAGATTTTTGCCTCTAATTTTGCGAAATTATCAATAAAATAAAACTTAAACTTAAAATGAAAAAGATAAAAGGAGACAACGATTTTACGTGGAAACCTTCTTGGCCTAATAAGAAGGAAAAACCACAACCCCCCGGGATTTCAAAATTCTCACTATGTTTTAGGCAATCAATTACGATCACATAAAACAATTTGCTTCGCTTGAAGCTTCTCTATTCTAGGCCTATTTCTCTTTCTCCTCTCTTTCTCCTTCTCTTTCTCTTCTCACGCTTCTATTGAAGCTTCTCTATTCCCCTAGACTTCCTTTAAGTCTAGTTACAACAAAACACACAAATACCCTTACAAGGCCAAATTCTCAAGAGGATAAAAATTAAATAATTGCTTTAAGAAAAATATAATAAATTAATTGGCATTAGATAGCTGAAAATACTTTTCTTAATAGATCTCCCTTTATGGACACTCTCGGATACTTTTTCGGTTTGAGCATAGTCCCTCCTATTTATAGTGGGAATAGTCGGCAGTTACCTTAGGCATACCTACCATTAACTTACACGTTCTCACAAGAAAGGTAGTGGAATGCCAAAAATAGACTCCGGTTACCATTTGCTAAAAGTGGAAAACGGTTCCTTCAAGCTAAAAATAGCATAGGAATTAAAACAAAAGATCCTAATTAAAAGGAGATCTTTTCTTAAAATGAATAAATCTTAGGTTATTTTTAGATAACCTAAAAATAGTTTTGCCAACCAATTTATTAATTAATTAAGCAATTAATTTAATTCTTAACCGTTACATCAACTTAAAAACAGAAAATAAATTATTTGCAATTTTCCAGCCGATGTTTTCTTCAGACCTGCAACGTGGGAACAGTGTACTGTCTCCATCTACAACTTCTGTCAGATTGTCAACTTTGGGAGCAGTAGACCGCCTGTCTACTTTTAACATCCTATGCATTAATCAAACTTCTTGGATATTCTAAGACACGTACAACTTCCACGAACCAAGTCATAGGCTTCATCAACGATTTTAACAAAATCGGATATTTACCTACAAGACAATCTCTAAAACATGTTTGTTTATTTAAAAGTGAAGTCATTATCAAAACCTAAGAGGCCAACAAATTCCCCCTTTTTGATGAAGACAAACTTATAAACAAACTTAAGTAAAATAGAGTAAAACAAAATTTTTAGAGCATACTAGAGATTAAAGCAACATTAAATAACTAAGCAAATCAACTTGTTACAATATAATTTACCAAGCATGCATAAAACAATTGACTCTATATTAAAAACATAATATAAAATATGTTTTCAAATAATTTTCCAAAAATAGTTAAATTAACACAAATCCAAATTAACACAAATCCCTAAGTATTATAAAAAGTAACAGCTTTGAAGAAAACACATTCAGAACAACACTCAGAACAACACTTAATCAAAGTATTCATAAACTTAACTACACAGATGATTTTAAGCTGGCAATCAGATAACAATTTCATAATCACAATTATGCATATTAACTTCCAATATTGGAGCAATGTAACAATATAAATCATTCAAGATATGGAGCTTGTGAATTCACAGCTCCTCTTAAGTTTGTGCATATCTTCCCCTTTTGTCATCAATCAAAAAGAAATTGGGAGAATAAAACCACAGCACAAACCATATAGATTTGTAATTGAGGAAAATAAAACATAGTAAATGAAAGCAAGCACCATGAAAAGCAATCCAAATATGCACATGATTAATATCACAGACCAAGATAAAAGAAAGAAATTGTAGCAGCTGTTCAACAATAGAAATACAATTTTGTACCCCAGATGGTACAAAAAACAGAAGTAAAATTGTTTGATAGATATTAGGGCCAACAAATCATTAAAAACATAGGAAGAGGAATCAAGGAGCAGTCTCATCTTCATCTATAAACTCGGTCTGCACTTCAACTGTGTCCAACTTTGCACCAAGACGGTTTTCCATTTGGATAAGCTGATCAGCAATTGAGGCAAGTGAGACGCGAGTTTCGTCTTGAAAAGCAATAAATTGAGACTGGAGGTCTTGAAGCTTAGATAGTATGGGATCTGAAGAAGCTGCAAGAACAGAATCAAAATTAGCACAACCAGTACCTTGTGTAGTGTGTGATTGAAATGGTGGTGGTGTAAACTGGATAGGTGATTGTGGTGGTGATGGAACTTGTTGTGGTGGTGGAGTGGCTGGCTTGGGAGAAGGAGGTGCATTTTTTGTAGGCTCAGGGATGGTGTCAGATGTGATGTCATCAACCATAGCAGCCTTACGCTTAGAAGCTAATCTCCTACTTTACCTCCGAATTAAATCAGCCTTCTTCCTCAGTGATATCACAATCTCTTCATCACTAGAGTCACTGCATTGTGATTATCATTATCTTTCAAGGCTTCCTATTGTTCTTCTGTTTCCCCCTTATTTGCTGCTTCTCCCTGTTCCCATTTTCCTGCTATTTCAGTGTCTGCAGCGGGAACAAGCTCCTGCTCCTTATCCTCCTTACTTGATTTTTCCTTTTCTTCCTCAACCCTTTCTTCTTCTGATTCAACTTCAACAACCTCCTCCAAATCATGCATCAAAATCCCTTCATCATTCAATTTTAGGTGCAAGTTATGTAAGCTTTTGGCACCTATTTTCATGTTAGGACCCATAGGGAACTGCAAGCCATCTAGAGGTACACTAAATTTATTGAAAATCCATGTTAACAACCCTCCATATCCAACAAAGCTCTTCTTTTTAATGCAATCCGACAAATGAGATATCATCAACGAAGGAAACTTTATTTTAATATGATTTTCCATGCAATAAGTGGCATCACGCAAACTCACTTCACTATGTTTGGAATTTCTTGGTAAGATGAATCTGCGTGCAATGTTATACAATAATTTATGCAGAGGAGACAAAACGTTGTGATTAATCTTCCCTTTCTTTTGCTCAACCCCCTAAGAATTTCAGAATCGTTCGTTCATTAATGCCAGAGAATACTATCTTCGAGCCAACATAATAAGTATCAAAACCAACAGCAGGGACATTGAACCATTCCCCTAACATCAAAATGTTAAATTCTATTTTTATTGCCCTAATAGTGCTGGAACATACTCCATTATCAATAGCAAAGTTTGAAATAAATTCACACATTAGGTTTGGGAATATAGGGTTGCAACAAAAATCAAACATTAATATTTCCCAATTTTGATTTTCCAATATGGCGTGAAGTTGTGGGAAGGGATTAGAATCATACCAGTAATTTTCTAAGCCAAATCCTACAGACATTTCCTTGGAAATCTCTTCGGCACTATTGGGATCAGCAAGCTTCGAACGTTTGGCTGTTCTGGATGATGAACCACCATTTGGTGTGGTGATGTGGCGTTTGTTTCTAGCATGCATAGAGGAGGGTATTGGGTTTTCACTTTGAGTTTCAGTAGATGAGGATGGTACAGCATCAAGCAGAGGTGGAGGATGAACGACTTTGAGAGGTTGTGGTTGAGAAATTTTACCGGATTTTGGGATTTTCTTGCTTGAGTTTGAAGATTTAGGAGTTTTCATTTTGATTTTGAAATGCTTTGAGAGAAGGAAGATGATGAGTGACGGTTGCTTGAGAGAGATGAGAAAGTGTAAGAGGTGTGACGTGAGGAAGGGTTTTAATAAATGGGTGAAAGGACTGTTATCTAAAGGTTCCACACTTTAATGCATTTAATCATTTCAATTGAAATCCGATGGTTGATGAAGAGTTGGGACATATCCAAATAAGCCAATTCCCATTTTTTTTTAATTTGAGTTGACCATATATGAAAAAATATAAAAAATGAAACTTGAAAAATGATAATATCATATTATCTAAAGTAAATAATGAACACATGTTGCTTTGGTCTGATCAATTCAAAATATGCAATCAGGAAAACATTCATAGTACGTACTTTATTAACTGTATACCTGATCCCTTCAATAATTGATTTTCAATCAAGATTTTGTGGTTGATTTCACCTTTTCAATTTCATGATGCTTCATGGAGAATTCTTGCTATCAACTTTAGTGGAGCTTAATCATACCAAGTTCCAATCTCATCTTTTCATATTGTTCCCTCAGAAGCGGTTCAGTCATGATATCTGCAACTTGTTCATTGGTGTTAACATGCTTGACTATTATATTTTTGTTTTCTACATTGTCCTTAAGAAAGTGATGTCTTATATGTATATGTTTAACCCTTGAATGATGCACTAGATCTTTAGATATGCATATGGCACTGGTATTATCACAATAAATAGGAACACATTCAAATTTAATACCAAAATATCTTAGCTGTTGTTTTATCCAAAGCATTTGGGAACAGCAAGCAGCTGCTGCTACATATTCAGCTTCAGCAGTGGATAATGCAACGGTGTTTTGTTTCTTTTAACACCATGACACTAAACATGAGCCAAGAAATTGTACCATACCTGACGTACTTTTTCTGTTTACAAGATCTCCAGCATAATCTGCATCACTATAACCTTTCAAATCATAGACGTCACTTTTAGGGTAAAATAGGGACAAGTCATCTGTTCCCTCTAAATATTTCAAAATCCTTTTTACTGCTGTAAAATGTGATTCTTTGGGGTTAGATTGAAATCTAGCACATAAACCAACACTAAAAGAAATATCAGGTCTACTAGCTGTTAGATATAATAAAGAACCAATCATGCCTCGATACATTGTTTGATCTACATTAATCCCATTTAAGTCTTCATCTAATCTAACATTTGTAGCCATGAGTGTGTGGTTTGTCTTAGCGTTGTTTAGTCCATACTTCTTCAGAAGTTCTTTTATGTAGTTTTGTCGATGGATAAAAATACCATTTTCAGTTTGTTTAATTTGTAAACCTAGGAAGAAATTTAATTCTCCCATCATGCTCATTTCAAATTCTGTGCCTATAAGATTGGCAAATTCTTTACATAACAAATCATTAGTGGCACCAAAAATAATATCATCAACATAAATTTGAACAACCAAAATATCATAACCTTTGTTCTTAAAGAATAAGGTTTTGTCAACTTTTCCTCTAATAAAGTTATTTTGAATCAAAAACTTTGATAGTCTTTCATACCATTACCTAGGAGCTTGCTTCAAGCCATATAAAGCTTTATCAAGCTTGTAGACGTGATCAGGACAAGAGGTATTTTCAAAACCTGGGGGTTGTTCAACAAAAACTTCTTCATCAAAAAAGCCATTTAAAAAAGCACATTTCACATCCATTTGATATAATTTAAAGTTCATGAATGCAGCAAAAGAAATTAAAATTCTAATAGCCTCTAACCTTGCTACCGGAGCAAAAGTCTCGGTGTAATCAATACCTTCTTGTTGGTTGTACCCTTTGACCACGAGCCTTGCTTTGTTTCTTACAATTATTCCGTGCTCATCTAATTTGTTCCGAAATACCCATTTTAAACCAATTACCTTTTTGTGTTTTGGTTTGGGCTCCAAGTGCCATACTTTGTTTCTTTCAAATTCATTCAATTCATCTTGCATGGCTACTATCCATTCGGAATCTTTTAGAGCTTCCTCGTGGTTTTTAGGTTCAAGTGATGATAGGAACGCAAAGTGTGCGCAAAAGTTTCTAATTTGGGATCTGGTTTGCGTTCCCTTATTCATATCACTAATAATCAAATCAAGAGGGTGGTAACTTTGATATCTCCAAGGCTTAGGCACAAATTCTCTTGTGGGAACAGAAGCATGTTCTGTTTCATCTGCTTGATTATTGTTCTGTTCAGCTTCTGGATCTGCTTGCTCGTCTGTGGGAACAACTGGATCGGAGACAGTCTGCTGTTCCTGAAGTACTGTCTGTTCCTGATTATTATCGTTCCTTTCAGCCTCTTCTGGGATCAGTTGTTCGCCTACTGTTCCTTCATCTAGCATTTTCGTTTCTTCATCATCGTCTTCTAGATGAGCAAGACCTATTTTCACATGGTTGATATCCTGTCCACTTGTTGAAAAGTTAGTTTCATCAAAAATGATATGAACTGACTCTTCTACACTCATTGTTCTTTTATTATATACCCTGTAAGCTTTAATATGTGATGAGTAGCCAATAAATACTGCTTCATCGCTTCTTTCATCAAACTTGCCTATACTTCGTTTTCCATTAACATGAACAAAACATTTGCATCCAAATATACGAAAATAGGAAATGTTTGGTTTAACACCTTTGAGTAATTCATAGGGTGTTTTTGAAGAGATTGGTCTTATTAATACACGATTCATAATATAAGAAGCAGTATTAATGGCCTCATCCCAAAAATTTCTAGGTAGACCGCTAGCAATCAACATGGTTCTGGCCATTTCTTCTAAAGTTCTATTTTTCCTTTCTACCACTCCATTTTGTTGTGGTGTTTTAGGTGCGGAAAAACTGTGATTAGTTCCATGTTCATTGCAATACATTGTAAAATTTGAATTTTCAAATTCTTTTCCATGATCAGACCTTATGTGGATTATTTGATTATTGGTAGATTTTTGTATTTTCTTTGCAAAAGTAACAAATTCATCAAAGGCTTCATCTTTGCTTACTAAAAACAAAGTCCAAGTGAATCTACTATAATCATCAACAATGACAAATACATATGTTTTGCTGCTACGGCTCTGTATTCTCATAGGTCCACATAGATCCATATGAATTAATTCTAGCGGTCTAGAGGTAGTCACCATATTCTTTAATTTAAAAGATGACCTCACTTGTTTTCTTTTGGCACAAGGATCGCAAATTTCTTTCTTAAGAAATTTTATAGCTGGTAGTCCTCTAACTAGGTCTTTTGATCTTAATGTATTAATCAATGTATAACTAGCATGACCTAGACGCTTATGCCAAAGTAGTGGGTCTTCTTCTATAACTCTTAAACATGTTAGACTGGTTTTGGGAACAGTGTCCAGGTCCACAGCATAAGTGTTCCCTTTCCTGATTCCCTCTAGCACAGTATCTCCTATGTCGTTCCTAGAAATTATGCATCGTTCAGAATTAAACTTAACAGAGTTACCTTTATCACAAAATTGAGAAATACTTAGCAGATTGTGTTTTAAATTCTCGACTAAAAATACATTGTCCATGGCATGGGAACACGACCTTCCAACCTTTCCTTTGGCGATTATCTCACCCTTCATATTGTCACCGAAGGTTACTGTTCCCCCATCATAGGCTTCAAGTGAGAGAAATCTAGATTTGTCACCCGTCATGTGCTTGGAACACCCACTGTCGAGATACCATGAGTTGTTCCCCTTCACTTGAACCTGCAAGGCAAATTAATGATTAGGTTCAGGAACCCAGTCATCCTTGGGTTCCCTGTCGATAATACTTGAATCACATTTCTTAATCCATATGCGTTCAACATAATTTTTATTTGCTTTGGTATGCTGTTCCCTTTTTACACATTGATTTTTCAGGTGTCCAGTTTTGCCACAAAAGGAACAGATTTTACTACTGGGGAGATCTACATAGACCTTTTTCTTCCTATTATTCTTAACATAACCTAGGCCTTCTTCACTCTTTGTTTTAGCATCTAGAATCCATTTGGGAACTTTATTGATTTTCCCTTTGCCTTTTAAGTTCTTTTTATCTTTTAGATATTTATTCTCTTGTTCACAGGATTCTAATTTTAATTTCATCTCTTGAAATTCTGTGCTAAACCCGTGAGTGGATATCTCATTAACGTCCCTTCTTAGTCCTATAATTTGTACTGATTTATTTCAATATTAAGAATAATGAATACCTGCTTCATTTTTTCTAATGTCTCTCTCAACATTATATTCTGATCTAGAAAATTAAAAAATCTACTTTGCACATCGATTCTAAATGAATTTAGGTAGGAAACTTGATCTTTACTTGAGTTAAGGTCTTCCTTAATTTGGAGATTCTTAGTATTCTGTTCATCTAATTTCTCTTGAGTCTCCAAGAGCAACTTAATCAATTTATTCTTGTTGAATTTAAATAGGTATTTAGGAAATGAGTTAGAAGACATTACCTATTTTTCCTTAGACTCTTCATCCTTGCTGTGATGAGATGCCATGAGACATAGATTTGCTATTTCTTCTTCTGCTGAAGCTTCTGTTTCAGCCTCACTTTCGGTATCACCCCAGGCTGCGATCATAGCTTTACGAAAATTTGTTTTGAAATTTCCTTTCTTGGGTTGTCTTCCAGTTTCTCTTGCCTTTCCCTTACCCTTGTCATTCTTCCATTGAGGGCAATCCTTGATGAAGTGGTCAGTGTTTCCACATTTGTGGCATTCAAAATGTGTCTTCGAGTTAGCAGTTCCTCTTTCTTTGTTATTTCTTTGATTTCCATATCTGCCATTTCTGAAGAACTTTTTGAATTTTCTTGCCAACATAGCAGTCTCCTCTTCATCAGTTTCTGATTCTTCATGTTCATTTGCTGCTAGAGCCAAGCCTTTATTTCGGGTACTGTCAGTTGTTCCCAAATGCAACTCGTGAGTCATGAGGGAACCAGCCAGCTTTTCCAAATTAAACTTGGTGAAATTTTTTGATTCCTGGATGGCTGTGACCTTAACTCTCCAGCGTTCGTCTTGAGGAAGACTCCTAAGTACTTTCCTGACTTGTTCATCAACGAGAATGATCTTACCAAGTGACACAAGTTCGTTGGTTATATTCGTGAACCTGGTGAACATCTCTTGGATGTTTTCTCTAGGTTCCATTACAAATCTTTCATATCTGGACATCAGTAGGTCAATGTTGGAGCGCTTCACTTCACTAGTGCCTTCATGGGTAACTTCCAGCAGGTCCCAAATCTGCTTTGCAGTTTTACAACCCATAATACGATTATGTTCATTTGGCCCGAGACCACAGTGAAGTACTTTTATAGCAAGAGCGTTCATCTCCATCTTTTAAAAGTCTTCTTTTTCGTATTCAGTGATTGGTTTAGGAATTGATTCATTATTGGAGTTGATGGTCGTTACCTCAAAATCTTCTATTTCAATTACTCTCCATACTTGGTAATTTTCGGCCTTTATGAAGATTTCCATCCTATTTTTCCAGTAGGTATAGAATTTCCCATCGAACATGGGTGGTCGTTGCGTGGATTACCCTTCTTCCATGCGTTCATTCATCTTCAACATCTTGCCAGGGAACAGGATACTGCTCTCAGGGTTTCCTGATTAAATGAGGAACAAGGCTCTGATACCAATTGTAGAAATGCAAATAGATGATCGAAAACAACAAGAGGGGGGGGTGAATTGTTGTGTATTAAGTTTAAGATTTTTGCCTCTAATTTTGCGGAATTATCAATAAAATAAAACTTAAACTTAAAATGAAAAAGATAAAAGGAGACAACGATTTTACGTGGAAACCTTCTTGGCCTAATAAGAAGGAAAAACCACAACCCCCCGGGATTTCAAAATTCTCACTATGTTTTAGGCAATCAATTACAATCACATAAAACAATTTGCTTCGCTTGAAGCTTCTCTATTCTAGGCCTATTTCTCTTTCTCTTCTCTTTCTCCTTCTCTTTCTCTTCTCACACTTCTATTGAAGCTTCTCTATTCCCCTAGACTTCCTTTAAGTCTAGTTACAACAAAACATACAAATACCCTTACAAGGCCAAATTCTCAAGAGGATAAAAATTAAATAATTGCTTTAAGAAAAATATAATAAATTAATTGGCATTAGATAGCTGAAAATATTTTTCTTAATAGATCTCCCTTTATGGACACTCTCGGATACTTTTTTGGTTTGAGCATAGTCCCTCCTATTTATAGTGGGAACAGTCGGCAGTTACCTTAGGCATACCTACCACTAACTTACACGTTCTCACAAGAAAGGTAGTGGAATGCCAAAAATAGACTCCGGTTACCATTTGCTAAAAGTGGAAAACGGTTCCTTCAAGCTAAAAATAGCATAGGAGTTAAAACAAAAGATCCTAATTAAAAGGAGATCTTTTCTTAAAAAGAATAAATCTTAGGCTATTTTTAGATAACCTAAAAATAGTTTTGCCAACCAATTTATTAATTAATTTAAGCAATTAATTTAATTCTTAACCGTTACATCAACTTAAAAACAGAAAATAAATTATTTGCAATTTTCCAGCCGATATTTTCTTCAGACCTGCAACGTAGGAACAGTGTACTGTCTCCATCTACAACTTCTGTCAGATTGTCAACTTTGAGAACAGTAGACCGCCTGTCTACTTTTAACATCCTAAGCATTTATCTAGCTTCTTGGATATTCTAAGACACGTACAACTTCCACGAACCAAGTCATAGGCTTCATCAACGATTTTAACAAAATCGGATATTTACCTACAAGACAATCTCTAAAACATGTTTGTTTATTTGAAAGTGAAGTCGTCATCAAAACCTAAGAGGCCAACATACTAGATTTGGCAAACTCGAAATGAAGTGATTTGGCAAGCAAAAGCCAAGTCCACGGATATAGTCTTGAAGACTATCTAGTACGAAATGAAGGCCCGTTCCACTACTATGTGTGTCAAAGAAGACGATAGGGACACTAGTTGGATGTATAGGACCATATAGGATGTATAGTTTTTCTATTTTGGATTCTCCTATGGTTCCATTGATTCTTTTGAGACCTTCACTTTGGTTTCCATGCACGTGAAGAATGCGGGTAGAAAACCCTTCTGAGAAGGTGTGCCTACCTAACAATCTAATGCAGGTAATAAAAGGCAGAGTGTTGGTTTGGGTTTGACTCTTGTACATTTTTTTCGGTTTTTTTAATAGAAATCTCTTCGTTCCAAAAAAAAAGTTCAAAAAATAAATTTGTACTTTATCATTATATTGTCTATCACTTTTTCAAAAATTAATTTGAATCAATGCATTGTAATATTTTTATTTATAAAATTGTGAAATTGTACATCATTTAATATATATCATAGGAAATTATTTTAACTTTGATATAATATTGAATATATGTATATTATTTAAATATTTATAAAAATAAGCAAATGGTTAAAACCTTAATAATACAAAAATATTTTATTTTTTAAAAATTAAAGGAAATGACATAATTTTGTTATAGAATATAAATATTGAGGTACATTTTTAAAAGTAACTCAACTATTGTTAATATTGTGGACAAACTAAATATTTACAAACTTTAAACTTACGAAATGGTACTTTATAAATTAAATAGCATAGTTATCTATTGAAAAGTGGACAATTTTGAACCTATCAAAAAGTATTTTATATATTACTCCCTTCGTTCTTTTATTTTTGTCCACTATGAATTTTCCACACAAATTAAGAAAAGTAGAATTTTTGTATGAAGTGGGTATTATATTAATTAGATTATAGTGTGAAGTAATGATTGTATTGATAATATGGAAGAGAAAAGACATTCAAATTAAAGGTAAATTAAAACTAAAAAATAATTTTATCATTGCCAAAAAAGAGGAGAGAGAACCGTACAACAAGGGGGTTTCTCAAAACCGAATTTTGTTTCAATATTTACATGACTCTTTCCTAATATGGAAAGATTTGGAAGGTAATCCAAATTTAAGGAGGGGAATTTCTAAAATCTGAAACAAAAAAATCAGCCATTTTATTGGCTATTTACATTATACATGGATTAACAAATTAATTGTAGCTACAATTGATTAGAGAATGTAATCTAAAAAGATCTTACAAATTTTGAAATTAATCTATATAACCAGCTGATTTTTCATAAAAGAAAATTCATCCAACAATAATCCTTCTTTATGTAATTATCAGTAAACAACATCAACATAACTGCATCATTTCCTTGTAATGACCTCAGGCAGTGAAGATGAAATTAAGGGGGCATGGTACTTTGGATCAAACCAATATGATCCACAATTAGGGATGGTCATGGGGCGGGTCTGGACAGGGTCCAGCCTGACCCGGACCGGGACCTATTTATTTTTAATGGATCCAAACCCTAAGGATCTAAAATTTTAAGACCCACATCTAGACCCGCCTAATCTGATGAGTCTAGGGTCCTTAATGGGTCCTTAATCGGTCTAAATAAAAGTCTTTGATTTGCCAAATTTGAGCCTTTTGTAAGTCATTTTTTCGTATTTTTGTAATAGACTTATTAGCGTATTTTACAAATATTTAATACTAATTTAACATCTATAGCGTCATCCATATACCAAATGAAATGGAGGCAGCTTGCATATTTCACCGTTAAAAACATATGACTATTTAATAATATTATCGATAAATATCGGGTAAACAAGGAGGAACAAATTTGCAGGCGGCCAGACAAGTGTATTGATTCATGGTGTAGCCTGTGCACAGTGTGTAGGAGTATACTTCAAAGAGTGTTTTTGTAATCTTGTATATCACCCTTAAAAATCTCTTGCTTTTGGTATGTTATCCTAGCTACCGCTTTTTGGTATGTCATGCTAGCTACTGCTACTGTCAAGTAACAAGTTTAAAGGTGGGGTCTAGGTCCGAGTCCGGGTCTGAGAGTCTGGACCGGGATCCAGACCCGTCAATTATAATTAAGATCCTTATCCGACTCGAATTCGATGGGTCTCAAAAAATAAGACCTAGACCCTTAAAACGAGGCGGGTTCGGAGCGTGTCCAACAGGGTCTTGGACCCATGACCATCCTTATCCACAATCAAGTTCTGAATCAGAAGAAGAACCAGAAAACGTAGAAGATCAGCAGGCATAACAACCAAACAATCATCATAAGCCAAGGCTCAACAGTGAGTTAAGTCATCTAATATTTCAAGAGATGCTGTCATTGAGAACAACTGATTTACTACCTCATGAGACTTTCAAAATGATTGCTCAAAAATATCGTTATCATCATAGAACCATAAGCATTGTTATTAAAATCACGATGTAATCTACGATTCTACGGTCCAAAAACAAGCGAGCGATCTAAATCGTAGGTAGAATCGTAAGTCGGTAGAATCTTACGACTTTAATTAAAATAAAATTTGTAGAGGTAGAATCATAACACGATTCTACGTCCCTATAATTTAGTGATTGGTATTGACAAATTTATTTTTAATTTATTCTTAATTATTCTTATGCACCATTATTCACTAAATTTCGATTTAACGATCTAACATCATAACTTTTAAAAAATAAATTTCTTCATCAGTATGAGGATTTAAACTAATTATTAAGGTCTTGTTTGGATGCAGGGAAATAGAAGGAAAAAAAATGAAAGGATTTGAGGGATGGAGATCTCCTTGTTTGGATAGAAAAAAGGGAGGGAGGGGATTTGGAGAAATTAAGTCCCTTTATTTTGTTAACATCCAAGTCTCTGTATAAGAGGAAAGATTTGAAAGGAAAATGAAATTACTTTCTTTTCTTTTCTTTCCCTTCCCTTTCCTTCCTATACAAACAATAGAGTCTTTTCCCTCTCTTTCCCTCCCCTTCCTTTCCCTTCATTTCTTTCTCTTACCTTCTTTTCTTTTCTCTCGTAATTTGCTTACCCAAACATAGTGTAAAAGTTTTTCTATTTCATTCTTAAAAATGAAGCAAATGAAACTTTAATTCATAAACTTAAACTTTGAGATAAATAATTATGCTTGATAGCAAATTTAGGTTTATTATAGAATCTTATGATCCTACAATTTGGTGTTCAACCAATTTGATCCTACGTTTCTGAACTTGTTCCAACCGCTCTAACTTCATCTGGTTCCTTAAAAAAACGATTTCTACATTTCTTCTAAGGACATTTGAACTTAGTTGTCGAACTAATTATACGAGAAAAATCCAAAAATTCCTCTAACCCTCTCATAAATCTAAAACTAACTTTCTATTCTATGTCTATTTTATATCCAACTTTTTTCATTATTAACATCAACTTTTAAAAACCTAATAATAGCGACCGCTTAAGCCCATCGCCTACACATGGCCCAAACAAGCAACAACCAAGAGTAGTTCCCAATTAGCCGCAAAATTTTTAATTTTGTCAAACTTAAAATCAAAATAGTCATGGTGTTTTACCGGTAATGACTAGATGACCACCCTGGTGTCGTTCCCAATAATAAATAAATTCAAAAGAAATTTCTAAGCACGAGCGACGAAATGATGACCGCCTTGATGTCGTCGCCAGTTCAACCATAACATTTCTAAAGCGACGAAGCATCGCCCAGTCGTCCTTATTCAATAAATAGGCGACGATCTTGTGTGCGTCATCTTTTGGCCGTTACAATTTTAACTTTTTTTTTTGTAGTGATCAAGGCTCGGCCCTAAGCCCAATTTTGTTGTAGCAGTCCAGTAAGAGAGATAACTCGATCGATACAAAAAGATGTGCCTTGGTGCATGTTGTTTGCTGATGACATCGTTTTGGTAGATAAGACCAGAAAAGGAGTGAATGCTAAGTTAGAACGATGGAGAAAATAGTTGGATTGATGAAGTTTCAAATTAAGTCGGAGTAAGACATAATATATAAAGTTTAAAATTTTAGCATTAACACGATAACTAGAGGTACTATAAAGCTAGAAGAGAAACAAATTATTTCAATTAAACGCGTAAAAACATTGGGTCCATATTTCAGAATAGTGGAGACATCCAAGAAGATATGACCTATAGAATTAAGTATGTGTGGCAAACATAGAGAGTGACTATTGGAATTTATGTGGTCAAGGTGTGCACTTAAAGTTAAAGGACAAGTTTTATCATACAACCATTAGGCCGACACTACTTTATAGATCAGAATGTTAGGCTTTTAGAAATGATCATAGTAGAAGATGGGAGTATTGAGAATGCGAATGCTTCGATGAATGAGTGGACATACCTTGAAGGATAAAATTAAACATAAAGATATATGAAAGAGTTAAGAGTTGCAGATATTGAGAAAATGATAAAAGATAATCGTTTAAGATAGTTTGGACATGTGTAAAGATGAGATATTAGCAGACCAATAAGGAAATAGAAATTTGGAGCTCAAAGGATTATAATAGAGGACGAGAAATACCGAAATTGACTTGGAGGAAAGAAGTAGAAAAAGATATAAAAGATTTAGACTTATAAATGGAGATGGTAAAAACTCGGATCGAAATGGGAAAGAAAAATTCATGTGGACGACTGTTGAAACTAATATATTGGTCCTGTAACACCCCAAGATTTTAATGACGTAATTATTTAATATTTTAATAGTTTTTAAAGATTTTACAATTATATTTAATTATTTTTGAATTAGTTTTAATAAATTTCCTGCATACAAGAATTTAAATGTTAACTTATATATATATATATATATATATATATATATATATATATATATATATATATATATATATATATATATATATATATATATATATATATATATATATATATATATATATATATATATATATATATATATATATATATATATATACATATATATATATATATATATACATATATATATATATATATATATATACATATATATATATATATATATACATATATATATATACATATATATATATACATATATATATACATATATATATATATATATATATATATATATATATATATATATATATATATGTATATATATATATATATATATATATGTATATATATATATATATATATATATATATATATATATATATATGTATATATATATATATATATGTATATATATATATATATATATATATATATATATATATATATATATATATGTATATATATATATATATATACATATATATATATATATATATATACATATATATATATATATATACATATATATATATATATATATATATATATATATATATATATATATATGTATACATATATATATATATATATATATATATATATATATATATATATATATATATATATATGTATATATATATATATATATATATATATATATATATATATATATATATATATATATATATATATATATATATATATATATATATATATATATATATATATATATATATATATATATATATATATATATATATATATATATATATATATATATATATATATATATATATATATATATATATATATATATATATATATATATATATATATATATATATATATATATATATATATATATATATATATATATATATATTAAAAATATAGTTACGATTTATTAAATAAAGAGGTTCGAATCAAAATGATTATTTTTATTAAAATGTGTGAGCCCACGAAGGTGAGTCTTTTAGTTGGGTCTCGCAAGAAAATAAATCGAGATAAAAATAAATAAACTAATAAATAATAATAATAATAATAATAATAATAATAATAATAATAATAATAATAATAATAATAATAATAATAATAATAATAATAATAATAATAATAATAATAATAATAATGATAATACTAATAATAATAATAATAATAATAATAATAATAATAATAATAACAAGTATAAAACCCGTGAAAACCCTAAATGCTCAACCTAGCCGTCTTCCCTCCTTCTCCTTCTTTCTCTCTTCTCTCCTTGCGCCGCCAGTGAGTAGAGCAGCTGGGCCGCCACCAGCCGCTGCACGGCCCCACAGAAACACCAGCAGCAGCACCCTCCCTTCTCTTCTCCACGACAGAAACCAGCAGCAGCTTTCCTTCCCTCCTTCATGGCAGCAACCAGCCGAACACCAGCAGCCCTCCACGAGCGCAGTGCCGCCTCTATGCGCACCGCCATCTTTGTGCTCCACACCACCACAACAACCACCTATACTCTCACTCATTTCTAATTCCCCATTGTAAGCCATCTCTCACTTTTCAAATTGATTAATTTACTATTTCAAACTAGAATCTGCCATGTTTATGAGTTGTGTGTTGATTGTGTATTAGTCTCATTAAATTCTAGTATGGGTAATAATTAACAGAATTATCTTTGAACACGAAATGATTATGGTTTGGATTTAGAAATGAAATTACAAATGATGTGCATTTATCCTATATCTTGATGGTGTGATGATTGATTAAATAACCTCAAAAGTTGTTTGAAACTTAGTTGATTGATTTTTGTTGTGATAATTAGTAATGGTGATGAATGTGGTTGACTATGAAAGTGATCTTGGTTGTTAAATTGGGGATAATATTTGCTAGTTGTTATGGTTTGATTGTTGTGAATTGGGGATAATTAACAGAATTATCTTTGAACACGAAATGATTAGGGTTTGGATTTAGAAATGAAATTACAAATGATGTGCGTTTATCCTATATCTTGATGGTGTGATGATTGATTAAATAACCTCAAAAGTTGTTTGAAACTTAGTTGATTGATTTTTGTTGTGATAATTAGTAATGGTGATGAATGTGGTTGACTATGAAAGTGATCTTGGTTGTTAAATTGGGGATAATATTTGCTAGTTGTTATGGTTTGATTGTTGTGAATTATAAGTATTTCTATTAGGTTGTTATTGAAGTCATAATGCATAATCTTAGTAAGGCCATGAAAATGATATCCACTTATTTTAGAAGGTTGTTAAGTTGCTTGTGGTGATGCTCGATTGTAGTCTCTCCAACTTTGGAGGATGTAGCGAAGAATGTTGCAATCCGACCACTTTAAGAATTGTCCTCATGTCATATTAGTGTTATATTTAAACTTGTGAGACTTAAGTGTGAATCGTTATAAATCAAAGTTAGTTGGTGTGAGAAAACAATTGACATAATCCTTTTATTCTTTGTTGATGGAAAAACTTGTGTTATTGTTGAATTGAAGATTATGCTTGGTGTTGAATGAGATGCGTACGTGTTAGAAGTAATTGAAAACTTGTCATGAATGGATGATAGTGGTTACTTTGGCTTTTAGATGGTATGACAAAGTAGTTAAGGGAACTTATTAGT